>NC_050584.1:24372500-24507500 GCF_013368585.1 Megalops cyprinoides | reverse complement strand
TCAT
Source organism: Megalops cyprinoides (assembly GCF_013368585.1). Taxonomy (NCBI): domain Eukaryota; kingdom Metazoa; phylum Chordata; class Actinopteri; order Elopiformes; family Megalopidae; genus Megalops; species Megalops cyprinoides. The sequence continues at coordinate 24,507,496 of NC_050584.1, read as the reverse complement.
CCTATAGCAGGCTCTGTTGGCCTTCAATTGGGATAAGAATATAGGATGGCCAGCTCTAGTTACTCTAGAACACCTCCACCTCTGACTTGCATCCATCCATGTAGAAGCCCATTCGCCTTGCCTCCACCCCTCCGGAAGCCTGTCTGCCTCTACCCGTATAAAAGCTCTTTTGGCTCCTCCCCTTCCTTCCTTCCTCCACTCTGCCATCTTGTTTCAGCAGGCTGCTGGCTTCACCTCTGAGAGCCGGGCTCTCTGTGCCGTGCTTTCGCTCGCCGGTATATGCAGCTTATCAAAGCACTCTATCAGCGGGGAAGGGATGTGGGTTAACCACTCCGACCAGCGGATCCTCAGCAAACACCCGCCGCATGCTGCTCCGTGCTGAGCCGAGCCATGCTGGGCTGGGGTGAGCGCTCCGTCCATGCGGGTTTGGGTGTATAGGGGGGCGCAGGGTGCAACAGAACAAGCTTTGTGCCGCAGGTGAAGCGGGGAGAGGCACGTCCCAAGCCATGGCCACACTGGGCCACTTCATGGGACAAGGCGAGCAGGAGGACCCTCAATGGCTTCCTCTCAGCTACTCAAGTTGGAGGTCCTGGGGTTGGGTTACAGTTTTTGGGAGGCCTGGGTGGGGAGGCATGGGCGTAGAACCGGCTTTATGCACTCCTGAGATTGGTTACAATGCACTCTTTTATCAGGGTGTAATAAACCACCCGAGCGTTCCTCGAATTTATCAGCGAGGTGTTGAAAATCGAACATTCCTTCACCTCATGAGAGATGGTTATAAATCCATTCAGAGAACGTGTCAGAGTGCTGACTCCAAACGGTTGGTGTGTTTTCCTGCAAATTTCTCGCATTTTTTTGCTTTCTGGCCCCTACCCATTCATCACGAGCGGCTTCGCGTTTGAACAGCGGTTTGCTTGTTTGTCGGACAAACGGGAGCGCCCCCCCTTGGCATCACCTGCTGCTGAAAGACAATGGCGCCCTATGACTCTGTAGCGGTACATTTCCCCTGATGGGAGCCGGCTGGGCTGTGTTAGACGTTGTGCCTCGGTTTCGTTCCAGCCGGGGATTGTGCGGTAAGGGTGAGGGGCCATGCCAGCCCCTTGCCGTGCCACGATAGATCATGTTTCATCTTACACCAGCTTATCTGCAGTTTATTCACAATCCCATCATCCTCCTCTGATGACCCATGTCATCTGCTCAGATGTTAAAAGTCCTTGTTCTAATTGCAGGCTGAGCCCTACGGCTCAGGTTCGAAACCTGCCCGTGTCATCATCTGCCGTCTGTGACTGGGAGCCCAGATGTGTATGACTGACAATCAAGGGGAAAAAGACCCCTGATATTTGCTGTGTCATGTATGTTTGCAACTAGAAGCTTTGAAAAGGTGCTTTTTGTCGAATCTTTCGTCAATCTTTCTCCATGTTTCCATAGCCACGTTTACACCAACACTTCTGTGAAGGGCCAAACCTTATGTACCTTTTTCACCTCACAAGCTGGACTGATTAAGTATTTGGCCTGAGCAAAGTATGTGACTGGACATTGATATGGAGGGCTGTGGTCTCACAAGTAACACTATGTGCCCACTGGTATCTCTTGCCTGTACAGAGATTGACTCGCATCTCCGCAAGCACGTGGCGGAGGACAGCCGGGCGTGGTCCCTCGCTGAGTCAAAGCAGGGATGAATCGCGTTTCGGCACATCCACCTAATTTAGAAACAATGTTGATAAAGGCCTCATCAATCAAAGCTCGAGAGTCACTCATGTTTCAGTGTCGAACAGCGTCACTTTCTGGCCTGATTAATGGAAAATAAAACACCCACGCCGCCGCCCCCTTGGACTTGTCTGTGCATCAGCAGGGGAGTGGACGGGGGGGAGGGAGAGAGGAGAGAGAGACAGGGTGTAGGAGAGAAGAGAGAGATTGCTTCAGGTACACCGAAACCTGCAGATCCGTCCAACAGTTCCACTCCAGCCCTCTTGAATTTGACTGTAAACAGCAGCAGGGGCAGCCTGTTTGTGTCTGTGGAGAACGTTGTATCAGCACCTGAGGGGAACTCGGGAGAACGTAAAAGAAAACAAAAATACTAATCTTGGGGGGGGATAAAAAAAGAAAGGCAGTCGATAATGATGGCTGACTTAATGAGGCACGCCTTTTATCGCTGCGGTGAGCTACTGCCATGCATTACATTAGCACCTTGTTATCTTAATGCCTGTCTTTCCACCGCCCGCACGCTCGGCGACTCCAGCAGCCTCCCACTTTTAATTAGTTAGCGCTGTTTTCTTTGATTAGGGTTTGGGTGGGAGGCAGGAGGCTCGGTTACACTCAGCCAAGCAGGACAATGAAGGAGTGAGCGAGAGCAGGAGAGAGGGAGGGATTGAATGAGTGAGTAATGGAGGGATGAAGGGATTGAGTGAGTGAGTGAGGGATTGAATGAGTGAGTGAGTGAGTGAGAGGGATTTAGTGAATGAGTGATAGAGGATTGAATGGATGGCTCTGAATAAAAGAGTCAGTGAATTAATAAGAGAGAGCAGGGGAGTGATTGAATAAACAAGGGAGAGATTGGAAAAATGAGCGAGTGAGACTGAATTAATGAGTGTGAATGAACGAGTGAATGAGTGAATGAATGAGGAAGACTGAATAAATGAGTGTCTGAAGGAATGAGTGAGAGTGAGGGAATGACTGAATGAGCGAGACCGAGCGAATGAGTTAGACTGAATAAATGACCGAGCAAATGAGTTAGACTGAATAAATGACCGAGCTAATGAGTTAGACTGAATAAATGACCAAGTGACCGAATGAGCGAGAAAGTGGATGAGTCAGAGTGAGTGAGAAAGTGAGTGGGCGAGTGAGTTTGAAGGGCGGAGGTAGAAAATCAAAGCAGGTAGTCCATAAAGAGTGCCCTGATGCTCAGCCTCACGCTGCTCTGTGAGGCCCCACCGGCTGGGCTCTCCCTGCCTTATCTCAGCAGGCTGCTCTTCCCTGCTCTGATGGATGGACAGGTCCTGGCTTCAGGTCAGTCGACCTGCTCCGTCCTCTTCCACACAGCCTAGAGACAGATGAGCCAAAGGAAGAGGGTCATCCACTTTTCACTTGGCTGTTTATCTTTTACCAGAACTTCAGTTCGTCTCATACGGCGCTAGCAGTTGTATGTATTGTACAATCTCATCATTATTTAGGAAACAGGGAAAAAAAACCACAGGAAACAAAGAATGAAAAAAAAAGAAAGGCAAACAAAAAAGTGCATTTCCTGAGGGGACACACAAAATCCAGAGCCCCTCTCAAACAGGTTTGTTGGAAGCTATCTTTTAATAAAGAGTTTTCCCATGAAGCCACAGACACAGGAAGCGTACAAATGGATAGGTACGGTAGGGAAAACAATAAGCCTCTCTCATAATGACCCCGGCACACATTATCTGTCATAATTTTTCGCTCGACACCGGTATTCCAAACCAACCCCTAATTAAGTCCTTTAAGTAGAGCATAACACCCACCAGGCATTTTCGAGGCAATTACTGCTTCGGGTATGACATAGTGTAATTCCGAGGGGGGGTGGGGTCTGTTGGTGGAGACAGACAGAGAGAGAGCTATTATGGGGGCGTGTGACGCGGGTGGTTTGTTTTCACGCTCGCCGAGGCTGCGCAGGTACTGCGAGAGCCGGCGGCTCTTCGCCCCCGCAAATGGGGACGTTGATGGACGCTCGTTAAGGGTTCCTCGCCGCGGACCGGCCCCGACCGCCGCATTCTCGCTTATCGTTAATAGAAAGCAGCATGTGCACATCCTGCAAGCTCATTTCCTTATTTAAAGTGGGCATCCTTCCTTTAGTTGAGTTAGGCTTCCTCTTTTTAATAAAAGGGGGTTTGAGGAGCGTTTCTTGGGAGGCTCTTAAAGGGACAGACCATCCGACTCGCCTCCAGACTCATTATGGCTATTGCCCCATTTCACTATTTGTACATCTAGAGCACAACTGCCGTTTACATTAAGTTACATTATTGTCATGTAGCAGAACATCACAAATGCACAAACAAATGAACAAATGATGGCACCATGGCTATTGACCATTATGACCAATTTAATGGCTCTCCTAAGCAGCTTTATCAATCGATTTACAGTGCCGGGGGCAGTGTTTAGAGTGGTCATTCATTATGTCCCTTTTCAAAACGCGGACTGCAGAGATTTTTTGGTGCTGATGGGGACGTTCTGACACAGCCTTGGACGTGTAAAATATGACCTAGAGCCTGTCAGGATGAAAGGGATGTATTTCAACCCTGAGTTGTGACAGATTTCTCTGTCTGCTCCTCGATAGCCTTTAGCTTTCGGCTAAAACAAACACAAAACATGAGAAGGGCTGTGTGTGTGTGTGTGTATGTTTTATCCCCTGATCTAAGTGCCTGGTGACTGAAGTGCAAGGTGCTTTTGTGTCTCATGCCTCACACACCCAATTGACATAAATCCAGAGTCTCTGCGAAACAAGGGCGAGTAAACAAGCCCAAGGGGATGGGGGGGGGGGACTGAGGAAGGACAAATAAGCCGCGCCCTCCGAAAATTCACATCACACCTTTTCATTTTACAGTTTTGCATTTTACCACGAAGGCTGCACTTAATATGTAGGGAAAGCAGCTGGATGTTGAAATGAAGTGTAAAGGGTTAATTTCTGTAAACACTGCCTCCTGCTGGGCCAGAGTAATGCATCGCATTATCAAATTACTTTCTTTCCTTCCTGATGTTTTTCGTGAAGGCACACAGACCAACTGCAGGCTATATATACACACACATACGTACACACATACAAGGTGGTCATGAAGTCCCAGTCTATTTCTGTGAAAATGTGTTTGCTGTTTCTGTTTCAACAGAAGAGTATAATATTCGTATCCAGTTTAATATTAAGATATCCAAGAATGAACCCAACAAACTGTTTTTGCTCCTCTAGGGTTACACCTGTAACTGAAAAAGTAGAGTGTAAGTAGAGTACACTTACATGTAATTTTGAAAGATTTTTTCCAGTTTGGTAAAAAAATTTTTTTGGGATTTTATGACCACCTTGTATATATATGTATACCGATGTATGCATATATTTTTGTCTTTTTTGGTGAGCTTTTACATTTACTGTACATGTACATACACACAGACACCTAAATCCAGAATATGTCAGAAATAATTTTGTTGGAATCTTTCCACCAGATTGTTGGGTGTCTCTGAATGTTAGGGTTGTCTGAGCCTCGGTGCAGTGGGTGTTAAGTGAGGGGTCCCGGGAGGGGAGGGGGGAGGGGGAGGTGGGCAGCAGGTGGCGCCATTCCAAACTCTTTCTGAAGAACACAGCCTGAGCCCGGAGCCCCCCCGGAGCGGTGGTCCTTGAGTCTTTCCAACAGAGACACTAATGACCCAAGAAAATGCGACCGAGGATCCAAAACAAATCATTTTTGGCTGAGGCTGGCAGCAGCAGCCCTGCACATGGACGTGTGCCTCGCCTGCAGTGACAGCATTCCACCACTGGAGGCACTAGAGGGTGACACGAAGTTTTAGTCCTGTTGATACAACAGGATGAGGGGATTGTAGTAGTCACAACAAACACAAACAGTGCCTGTACAGTTGTCAGTTGTTGTTACAAGGACAGTGCATGTTTTTTTTTTTATATATATATATATAATCCATTTTGACATCAAATTCAGTTCGTAAGCAACCAGCTTGTTTGTTATGGTTAGTTATTCTGGCATGACAGGGTAATGCATATTTATCATAGAGATGTGATGAAATTGTTGAATTATTGTTATGTGTCCACTAGAAATGCACAGGGGACTCGTAAGCTCGGCCACAGCCTACGGTTTGAGAGTCACAGCGGAATGTCCTGGTCTGCTCATGGAAGTGCTCCCTGTTTGCGAAACACTGACGTTTCTAGTTTCTAGTTTCTAGTTTTGTTTGAAAACTATGCAAAACATCGCAAATCATTAGAATTGCCATTTTTTGATGCCGAGTAGTCTCCTCGCCCTTTTGGAGATAATAACACACTGGTTTGGCGGTTTATTATGATGTCACAGTAAGCAGTAATGATTCAAAAAACAAAGCACACTGGCTAGCTTTCTAGAATGAATGAATGCACAGAAATGGGACTGATGGCTGTACTGTATGGGCATTCTGTATAGAGAGCGAGTAACTCCAACTTGTGTCCCCAATATCATCCTCCCACTGCATTTCTTACTCAGATCCAGAACATTTGAAACAACTGTGGAGTATTAAACCAAGCAGGGGTTCCCTTTGAGAAGGCAACTGCAAGTGTTTAATATTTCCACCAGCGGCGATTATATCCTCTATAACTCATTATTCGCCAGCTGCCTCACATGAAGCCCTATTAACAGCGATGTGGGACATGGAAAGAAAGGCAAAAGAAGGACGGGACGGCCCAGGGAACACTTGTTTTTACACTTCAGGAGTGGATGGTTGCGGTCTGCTGTGGCCAGGGCCAAGATCGCCGATCTGGGGTTCTGGGGCAGCAGAACCCCCCAGCTTTTTGACAGAGGTGGGTGCCTTGGAACCGAAAAAGGCACGAGGTCGCAGATAATAACTCCGTCCTCTGACAACCCAGGGCGGGACAGGAGGGAGAGGGAGAGTGTTCTGGCAGCGCCCCCCCCCCCCCCCCACCCCCAAGCCCCTCGGCCCCATGGAAACGTATCCTGCACACCCAGTGCTCTCGGCCTGTGGGGAGGAAATGGAGAGGAAATTGTGCAGAAAGTGTAAAATTCTGGCTCTTGTGCTGCAGTTGTGTACTTTAATGAAAGACTCCTTGTTTAAGCACACTGGGCTCGTTTTCACTGCCTGTATCGGATTGTATTGGTCAGCCTTTTTTTTTCTGGGTAGGATTTTATTAAGATTTAATTTCTTTTTTGTCCTCGTTCCATTCTCCCAAAAGCATGGTGTATCATTCAGCACTAACCTCTTTATTTATTTATATATATTTTTAGTTTGATTAATTCCAGGCTCAGCTCACAGTACAATACAGAGAGAAGTATCCCAGGCGAGGCGAGCTGCAGACCTCAGGATTGGTTGTTTTGAGAAGCCCTGGCAGATTCCATTCTCTAGACCATTAAACGCATAATGGCCGTGCTCCTATTGCATATTCAATTTGTCACTTTTACACTCCACGCCAATGTTTACCTAACAGCTGGGGAAAGGGACTCCCCGCCTGGGCGTGTGTGTGTGTGTGTGTGTGTGTGCGTGTGTGTGTTGTGTGTGATGGGGCTCTCCAGCGGACTATCAAGCCTGGTGGCCCCAAACTGATGTGAGAAAACAAAAGCTGACAGGACTTGTCAGGCCAGGCAGGGCTGTCACCTGGGGAGTGGAGAAGGGGGTGTGGGGGGCTGTAAGGGGGTGTAGCGGGTGGGGGGTGTAGCTGGGGGGGGGGGGGGGGGGTCATTCTCACAGCAGGGAGGATGTCCCTAATATGGACCAGGTGGCCACCCTCCTGAGCTGCCAATCTCCCTCCCCAGCTGTGCCACATACTGTCACCTTGGTGTGAACGGATCCTAGGGGTGGCTGACATTTTTTACCTTTTTGTGTTACTGCTTATTTCCAGAGCGGGGGGGCGTCGGGGGGTGCTGGGGGGGGGGGGGGGGGGGTACAGAGTCAGAGACATGCAGGTTATATACACAGGGCCATGCGGGGCGGATGGTACCGCAGCTAAGGAGACATCCACATTGCTGCTTTTCACAGGGCGGGGCACTGGGAGCAGGGTGGGGGTGGTGCTCTACGGCTGAAAAACATGGTGAAAATATGATGGGTGCTAATGTCACGTGAGACTGTTTGTTTGCTTTCTTGTGATGTTTTCGAGCTAACGGTAATGAGCATGTATATGCTTCAAGCATGGTTTTCTAGTCGACCGAATGATATTTTGGAAATTTTAATCATTACATTATTTTCATTTAGCATTCACTTGAGCAGAGCAACTTACTTAGGCTACAGTTTTTTCCATTTATACAGCTGGGTATTTGCTGAGGCAATTGTGGGTTAAGTACCTTGCTTACGGGTATGACAGCAGTGCAGGGAATCAAACCAATAACCTTTTGGTTACAAGCCCTGCTTCTTACCACTACACCTCATTCCTTGGGCGAAAACTGTTCTTAAACAGCTTGTCTTTGCTGTTAAGTTGTTGCATGGTTTTGTGGCATAGTAAAAGAAAGGGAGGGGTGAGAAGCAACCAGCCTGATTGATAATGGAGTCCTCCCTGCTGTGCACCGAACAACTTGTTAAGCTGCCAAAAGCCCCCGTTTTGTTGCTGGGGGGCCCTGGACGCTGTCGTGTGGGCAGGGGATTGCGGAGCAGAGGGCCGTTAACTGGAAGGGCCGGCGACCCCAGCCGAAATTCCCTTCGGTCGGAGGGTGTCTGCTTTCTCTCCATCTCATCTGGCGTCCTGTTTTCTTAGCGGGCCCGGCACCGGGGGCCTCCTTTCACACCTGCTGCTGCACACCCGAGCACGGAGCGCAAGCGGCTTGCATCAGACACCCCTCACACGGTTCACCTCCTGGCCCTACCCCCCCCCCCCCCCCCCCCCTTCCTTCCAGGGAGATTCTTGAACGGGACAGTGGACAGTGTCACTGTCAGAGTGAGGCGGGGACCCCCGTCGCTCGGGGCAGCAGTGTGACGGGCGCGGCGCTCGGCGGCCAGGCCGGATGGGAAGACACTTCCTGGATTTTCTTGTCCTGAGCTGGCCGAGGGGAGATGGGCCAGGAGCTGTGTGTGTGTGTGTATATACTGTGTGTGTGTGTGTGTGTGTGTGTGTGTGTGTGTGTACGTGTATATACTGTGTGTATGTATGTCTTTTTGTGTTTGTGTGTCTGTGTGGATGCATGTATGTGGGTATTGTATAGGTGTGTCTTTGTGTGTGTGTATAGTCTGTGTGTCTGTCTGTGTGTGTATTGCCGTGTGCATGTGTGTCTGTTTGTTTATGTGTGTATGTATATGTTGTTTGTGTATATTGTGTGTGTGTGTGTGTGTGTGTGTGTGTGTGTGTGTGTGTGTGCGTGTGTGTGCATGCGCGCTCGCACATGTACTATGTGAGTAGAGGAGGCCCGGCACTCTACTCTTGAATGAATGAAGGGCTTGTAGAGGACCAATTGTTCACAGTAGGGTCGGGCGATAGCCAGGAAAGGGTGAAACGTTCACTGGGAGAACTCGCGAACAATGCTTTCCAACATTTTACTCTGCAACACGCCTGTCTGTCAGCGCATAGTTTCGGTCCTTTATCCGAAGCAATCGCGGTGCGTGATAGAAATTTGTCCTGGAGGTAAACCTGTCTGTGTCTGGCAGGCTCCGCCAGCTATCAATGGCCTCCCTTGTTTTGCCGTCTGAGATGTGCAGCGGGATGACAGGCGTGATCATCGTCTGTTAGAGTGCGTCCATTCGATCCCGAGGAACATGGTAACATGCTCTTAGTGTGGTGTTGCAACTCTGCAGGAACCATTAACCACTCTTCATGGGTGTAGTGCTGGACATTATTACCCGGTTGCTGTTCCTTTGTCACCCTTGTGCTGGTCCAGTTATTTGTCGCCCAGATAAATAAGTAGGTAAATAAAGTTTACGGCTCTTGGGATGGTGTGGAAGAGTGAGCTGCGGGTGTGGGTAATTAAATGTTAGAAAGGGAACAGGGTAGTGTAGCATATGGGCTCATAGAATAGTGTAGGGTAGTGTAGCATATGGGCTCTCATAGCATAGTGTAGTGTAGCGCATGGGCTCTCATAGCGTAGTGTAGCGTATGGGTTCTCATAGAATAGTGTAGGTTTGTGTAGCGTATGGGCTCCCATAGCGTAGTGTAGTGTAGTGTTGCATATGGGCTCTTATAGCGTAGTGTAGAGTAGTGTAGCAAGTGGGCTCTCATAGTGTAGTGTAGTGTAGTGTATGGGCTCTCGTAGCGTAGTGTAGTGTAGTGTATGGGCTCTTATAGCGTAGTGTAGTGTAGTGTATGGGCTCTTATAGCGTAGGGTAGTGTAGTGTAGTGTATGGGCTCTTATAGCGTAGGGTAGTGTAGTGTAGTGTATGGGCTCTTATAGCGTAGGGTAGTGTAGCATAGCGTAGCGTAGTGTAGTGTAGTGGAGTGTAGTGGAGTGTAGTGTATGGGCTCTTATAGCATAGGGTAGTGTAGCGTAGTGTAGTGTAGTGTAGTGGAGTGTAGTGTATGGGCTCTTATAGCATAGGGTAGTGTAGCGTAGTGTAGTGTAGTGTATGGGCTCTTATAGTGTAGGGTAGTGTAGCGTAGTGTAGTGTAGTGTATGGGCTCTTATAGCGTAGGGTCGTGTAGCATAGCGTAGCGTAATGTAGTGTAGTGTAGTGTATGGGCTTTCATAGTGTAATGTAGTGTAGTGTAAGGGCTCTCACAGTGTAGCGAGAGGAATGTACACAGAGGAAGCACGGTCCTGCATGTTAAACTTATTAAAAGGAATTAATAAATAAATAAGGGAAAGGGAGGCTGTAAACTTAACGGAGGCCTGGCCAGACAGGAAGAAGAAGACCCCGCAGCCGCTGATTGCTTTTCCAAGCTTCTGCAACTCTGTCCTCCTCTATCTTCAGCCCGTACCCAGCGAGACCTCGCCGTACATAAAGAGGCTTTGAGCGCGCTCCAAACCCGGCGGAAACCAAAGCAAACGCCCATGTACTTCAAAGCCTCCGCGAGACCCACCGTACGCGTACACGCTCCGATTGAAGTGACACTTCATTCCGGGCGGGGGCGTTAAGTGGCTGTGAAGGAGACGGGGAAAATATTTCCAATTTAAAAAAAAAAAAAAAGAAGAAAAAAAAACAACTATCAGAAAAACGGCTACCGCCAAATTATTTTTAATTAAGCGGAATTCGTCGAGAACCACCTTTTCAGTTCCAGCTCCCATGTCGTCGCTAGAGTTGCTCATTGCACACTTGAGAACGTGCCTCGCTGTGAGAGAGATTGAAGGAGCAGACGTGTTTTTGCTGGATGCGAAGAACCGCGAGCCAGCCAGCCAGCACAGCCGTGCTCTCACCCAGCACTCCGAGAGAGAGAGAAAAAAAAACCTGCAAACAAAGCTTGGTTCATTTACTCTCAGGCAGGGGAAAAGTTAATTGGACAGGTTTTTGGGGTATTGCATTCCTGCAGTCTGGCGGGCCGGGCCCAGGCCTGGGCGAACGCAGGCACGGGCGGCCCGAGAGAGAGCAGCTGCGATTCATTGGGGGTGTTGTTGCTCCCCGGCTCAGCCTGGCACGTCGGGGCCCCCTCGGAAATGAAGCGTGAGAGGGCTTGGACGCGGCGCGGGTACCGGGGAGGGGGGCAGCGAAGCAGCGAAAACTATGGCTAACGGCGCAGCTTTTCCACCGGCTTGTTTAACATGGCCCTTTCCATAAGATAAACAAAACACGGCGCAGGGACCCCTTAGATTACAATGCTGGGGGGGGAGTTTGCAGTCTCTGGACAGCACTCGTTTGAAATGTAATTTCTATTTAAGGATCGTGTAACAAAAGTTTGTGGGCCTGGTTCCCGCGCTAACAACGGGGGCATTCATCAAATGGCAGAATGTTTAGCAGAAGGAGGAATTTGCAAATTTGTAGAATTTCACTCCTCCTAATCAGTGCGAAGAAACAGGATGTGGAGGGAGGGGGGTGTGGGGGGGTGGAGGGTGTGGGGGGGGGGCGCTCCTGGCCTGCACCTGATTAAAGCCAAATGGAGCAGCGGCAGCTGCTGCTGGCGGCAGGAAGCGGAGAGGAGCGGGCCTCAGCTGGGGGCCGTGGGCGCTGCTGGGAAGAAAGAGGGGCTCTGCGCCCCCCTCTCTCACTTTGTTGTCTGGTCCTGCAGATCCTGTGGCTGATAAGAGAGTGACCAGAACACTGACCTCCGGGAGAGAGAGAGAGGGAGAGAGGGAGAGGAACGGGAAGGGTTGGGGATGAGGGGGAGGAGGGGTCGTTCCTCTCACACGGGGGTCTCGTCCTGTCCTTTTAGGCCCGCGCGGGTGTGCACGCGGGAGGGCCTGGTGTGGGTAGCTGAGCTCCACTTTGTGCTGGAGGAAGGTGGAGACAAAGGCTTCAGTACATTATGTTACGTTACATTATTGTTATTTAACAGAGGCTCTTGTCCTCTGCTTCTTACATAGGTTGCAGTTTTATTCATTTATACACCTGGATATATACAAAGATTGTGGGTTAAGTACCTTGAACAAGGGTGTAACAGCAGTGTCCCAGTGGGGAACCGAATCGGCAACCTATTGGTTGCAAGCCCGACTCCTTACAGCTACACTGCACCATTGTCCCGGTACTGGAGGAAGATGAAGAGAGAGACTTCAACTGGCTAAGTGTTTCTTTGCACCACCCATCTACACGTGGCAGTCAAAAATGTGCCAAATGATTTGAGCCCCCTCAGCAACCATATTGTGTTTGTGTTGTAGGTAAATTATTGTGCAGGATACGGATACATTTGTGCTTAAGTGCCTCAGTCCTCGCCAGTGCTGAAATGCATGCCCCCCCCCCCCCCAGGGAAACCTGTAGCCTGTGGCAGTACCTGCGTGAGGTTGCTGGAGTCGAGGTGCCAGGGACCAAGGGAGGTGCCAGGGAAGATAGGGTTTCTGTTGCCATGGTGGGCCGTGTGTTTATGTTTGGAGGGAGGTTGGTAACTGCTTGTGCCTCCGAGGCGAACGAGGGGGATTTCTCCGGCAGTTCATATCCCCCGTCACCTGGCCCTCTCCCGTCGGCGAGGATGCGCCAAACTCTTCACAGGGAGTGCAACTGTCTCTGCTCAGCCTCACTATATGTTCTGTTCAGACTCCACTCTATCTCCTACTCCGGCTGTACTCCGCCACTACTCAGAGTCTGGGAACCTTTGGCTGTTCTCTAAAAAAGTACAGTACAGTTACATGTAGCATTTATGTAACATTGTAACATGTAACATTCATTTGGACCTCAAAGTTTTCAAGTTTTCTGTTAAAAAAAAAAGAAGAAAATGAACCCCAGGGAAAGTGATCTGTTGGACGTACCACCATGCCCAGTCAGTGGCCCTTTATAGGGTAATTCTTGAATGTATGTCCAATCAAATGGTTTCCCTGAGGGTCTCGTAAACAACATTTCACGAGCCTCTTCAGCTTTAGCTGGCATGGATAATCTGAAAGAGTGTGTGGTCTTGCATTAGAGTTGTGTGTCTCGCTGTGTGTTTTAAGGTCTTTGAACCTAAAACCCTTACCTTCCGCACATGCATGTTTTATCTGAACCATAGATCTGTCATTTTGCTCGCCATCAATCAGTGCTGGGCTGAATTTGTAAGGGGGGAAAAAGGCCAAGAAAAGTTCCCTAAAATACCATTTTTAGATAGGGGGCTTGAGGTTGTCCAAACATTTCTTACATGCACATATATAAATGAATATTGTGAGGTGTGTCACAAGCAATTACCCAGAGAACTTTCCTGTGAGTTGCCCTTTAAGTGAGCTATTCAGTCAACCTGTTCTTTTCTTGGCAGATTTTTAGAATTAGCGACAGTTACATGAAAGGAAGTTCTCGGCGCTGACAGCTTGAGGGTTTGAGATTGAAATGGATTTAATTCGCGAATGCATTCCTTGGATGCTTTGCAAGTCAAAGCTTTGAGGGGAGGGTGCTGTCAGGATACTCTCCTAACGCATATTGATAACTCACACTTGATTCTTCAGGTTTGAAGAATGGCATGGAGCCACGGGGACTTTCCAGACGCACACCATAAATTAACCTTTGACAGAGAATATTGAGGTTTTTACTCAAGTGTTTTCTCCCACCCTGCATCTTATGAAATTGTGTGTTTGAAATTTGTTTATTCGTTGCCATGGCTGCAGTCTACTCCCCTCTCTCACTGCATATGTGTGTGTATGTATATGTATATATACACATCTCTATCTCTGTATATGCACACATATCTATCTATACAGATGTGTAGGATACATAGATAGATACACTGATTGATTGATTTTTATTTAAGTGTCATGCACACTATGGTGCCCAGTCCATAAGGGCATAGAAGACACTATTAAACAGGAGTACATTCATTAGGACTTTCACAGTTATGAAGGGTGTGTATAGTCAACACATCAGTGTTAGTGAGCATATACACACACACACATAACCACACACAGAAAGAAGTGAGTTACATGACACAGTACATAGGTTGTCTCTCACACACACACACACACACCTACAGAACTCTCCATGCTATTGTCTGTTGTCTCAGTGCTATCGTCTGCTGTCGTCGTTGGAGTGTGGAGGTGGCATTTGAATATTACTGACGCTTCTCCCAGCAACTGCCGCAGTGCTTTTCCTCGCATGCGTATATCGAGGTTAACCAGGTGGGAAGCAGGAATCCTGCATTTTTGACTCTTGGGGGACGGAATGTGGCCCTGTCGGGTGCTTGGGAAGGGGGCAGTTTAACCCGCGCAGCGACACTTGCTATCTGTCCGATCTGTGTAATCCGGTCGAACGGCCTCGTGCCCTCTCTCTGGACGCCGTTATTGATTCACAGCCCGGCAGATGGGAAGATGGGCAGAGCTCACGATACGGTTGAGAGAAACCAAAAGGAGTTGTTTTTTTTTTTTTGTGTTTTTGTTCTCCTTTTCTCTGACTGACAGGCGTTTGACAGATTTCCAAGCGAGATACCTGAGCCACGCGTAGTGTGCGTAGACATGCCTCTCTCTGCCAGGAGATGGGAAAAGGCAAAACTATGACCTGGATGGGTGAGCGGCTTCCATCTACAGGCTGAAGCTCAGGTCGAGCGTGGGTCACCCCCCCCAATTAAATGATATTACATTACATTAAATGACATTACATTAGATGCATTTAACAGATGCTCTTATCCCAAGCGACTTCCACCACAATAGAACATAAGCGTATCCAAGTTAAATGAGCAAGTGTCAGGCCAGGCTAACAGCACTCACAGACCAGTGAGTGTGAGCGTAACACCATTCAAGCCCTACCACAAGTTAACTAGTGCAACCTGACTCTCTAACAGCACCCATGTCCTGCAGTGTGTGTCGCTGGGAGAGATAACCACTCCATTACATCTGTGACTCACCTGACACCTTAGATACGTCTCTGATAGAGAACGTGTAAGAACTGGAGAAAGATGCACCGTGGGAAACCTTGACAGCTGCAGGAGAAAGAGACCACTGAAAACCAAGCAGGCCACATAGTTTAAAATCTTTTGTCACCTAAATGATAAATAGACAAGTAAATACATGAACCACATCAATGAACAGGACTCTTATATTAGTATATGAGTTATATACAAACAGGTATACCTGTTTGGTTTGGGTGAAATAGAGTTTAAGGCTCATCCATTTTTATATGTTATTGGTACATCCAACAAACCATCTTCCATTGGATTCATATCCCAGTAATTATCAATTTTTTCCTGTAAATTTTCATCTCATGCTTTTCCAAGTACATACATGCGAAATGATGAAAGCATGGTGCACTCACATTGGATAATATGTGATAGTTCATCAAAGAAACACCTCTGATACACAGTAAAGCCACCTTAAAGTGTCTTTTCCTTAAAGAGGAGTGAAACAGAGACTTGAAATGCAGACAACTGTGCAAATTTGAAAACAAGAAACTGTCAGTTTAGGGAATGCCAAATGTAGGCCGCTTTGTTTAAACCCTTGTGTGCTGTTACTTGGATAGATTATTGCAGCTCTCAAAGGCTGGGCTGAATTACACCTCAAGATCTGTTAACACAAGACGAGGCTAATTTTAGCATGGAGCTATTTGATGCGTAATGGTGTGGTTAGCACCCACTGCCTGAAGGGGATTTTAGAATGATGACATTATTGGCCGTTTGCAGCGCAACAATGTGGTTACTTAGCTCCTTTGTTCGCTCTGTCCTGAGGTTTAAACGCTGTGGAGTGCAAAATGTTTTGCAGTCGGTTTGTGTACATAGGTGTACTGTGAATGATTTTCTTCTCCCTTCAGGAAAATAGTACATAATATTTACACACAGAGACATTGACATAACAGGGTTTCCTGGTGAAGCGCGCTCTCCACAGATATACACAGAAATACATGGTGCTGATCCTAAATCAAAACAAAACGCAAGACTTTAAAAAAAATTCTGACTGTATTTGAAATCTGCTCGCAGGTCGGTGGATTACAGTTGGTTACAGAAAGGCGACTGCATGTTTTGACTAAAAATAAAAGCAGACGGTTTGCCGTGGGGAGGAGACGGTGCGATCCCGCCGAAGTCCCGGCTTTGCCGAGCGTCTGCACGGGTAAGCTCCCCCTAATCGGAGGCATAGCCCCCCGGGCGGACTGGGGCCCGGGATTCCAGCACCTGATCCATCAGGCTGGGATGAGCTGGGGTGTGGGGGGGTATTGGCGGCATTTTGGGGGATCGGTGTGGATGTGCTCATTAGGACAGGGACACCCAATTCATCAGGGACTCGGGGCTCGGCTCTGGTGGGCAAACCCTCTGGGGGGGGGGGGGGGGGGGGGTTGGGGCAGCGGCAGGCTTGTCGTCTGACCCCCCCCCCCCCCCACCATCCGCATGCCCCCTCAGGGAGAGACGCACCAGAGGCAGGTCTGCAGAGGGGAATTCTACTCTTACTAACCCGAGACTGTCAGAGTGTCACTTTCGATCGCTGTGTGATACCTTCTCTCTGCTTCCCCCCTCCTCTCTCTCTCAGGTCTCATATCTCCCTCTCTCCCTCTCTCCTCTCCCTCAGTATCTGTCCCTCTCATTTTCACTCCCCCTCTCTCTTCCTCTCTGTTGAACTTCAAAAAAAATAAAAGCAAATGTCTCTCCACCGGTGGTCATTTGTCATGACAGGAGTGTAAATGATGGCTGCGCCTATTCTGTGAGTTCTCTCCTAATCTCTCTCTGTGTCTCCCTCCTCCTCTGCTAAGTTTAAGTGTTTGATTCGACAGCCCAAGGCACTCAGGCCTTTACCGGAGGCAAGCTGACTGCACACCTCTCTCGGTCAAAGATAAATTTCAACCCAGCTGCTTTTTTTTTTTGCCTTTGTCCAACATTTAAAGGCTGTGTCTTTTTTTCTAAGGTAATAAAAGTAAAAGATGGCGGGCTCGCTCCTTGACCCAGCAATTTGTGGGACGGCTTCCATAACTCAAGCTGTCATAAATGACTTGTCACACTTCACCCGCTGTGACTGTGAAGTCAAATATTTACTTGTTCTGCTCTATTTTTTTGGTCTGAAGGAGGGGTGTAATCTCAGCGGACAGACAGTGGTGAGGGTCAAAGGTTATATGCGCGTGTTGGGGATCTCCAGCAGACTATATGATGTGATGCATTTCTAACACACAGGGAATAAGACTTTGGACACAGTAATTACTATGATTACAGCTGATCTTTTTTAACCTACGCGCATTGCATATGGTTAAATTACTGCAGTAAAAGCTCAGTGCCTGTGAGGGGAAATGTTCTTGAGAGGAGTCATTTATGTATTAAATTATGAAATTTGATTTTGCTCATTTGCAAGTTATCCCATACAAGACTCCATAATAATAATAAAACTAATTCAATTCAAAACTTGTGTCAGCTGGACTCAACAGCAAACACAGTGCAGAGATAGCCAATATTCCTCAGCGCACAACTTTGTGAAATGGAAAGTTCTTGTGGAATTCAGCGGAGGATTCATAAATCTTCAGTGCGCATATTTTTACAATGTATTACAACTGTCTTTTACTTTGGCTTTTTTTTTGTGAACGAGTAGTTCAAGTTCAGAACTCGGAGCAGGTTCCAGTAGAACGCTGCTCTCGAGGCTGTGAGTCGACAGGTGGGGAGGCATAAAACTACTGCGTGTGACCTCATTATTACGAGAGAGCAGATTTCACAGCAGGGAGAGGAAATGTAACAATGTAACAATGAGATTGTTCTGGGTTTCCGAGCACATGAAAGCCTCAGGGAGGGTGAGAGGGGGGCTATTCTCAGGCTTAAAAGCCTTGTTCCTTTTACTTATTTTTAAAACGTGTTTATTTATCGATGGCGGAATACGCGGCGTATTTTTAGTGCATATGAAAGCTTTTCGCCGAGCGGCGGTTAGCGGAGGACGTGCTCTCGGCCGCCTGAGTGAAGGTCCGCGCAGCTGCCCCCGGGCCCCACCCACACCCGCCGTGGGCGCCGTCCTATCGGCTCTCTGGTCTGCTTTTCCTGGAGGAACCCCCCGCCGACCTCAACAGGAGCGTCCTGAGGGCTCGCTTTGGCTGTCACCCTATGGGTCCCCACAAAGGGGTGCAGCGTTTCCTGACCCAAAAAACAGTCTTTGGGAGGAGCTTGGTGGGAGGAAGGTGTGCAAAGTTTTCAAGTTTGTTGTATGTTGACTCAGGGCTTATTGTAACCGCGACATAAATGTGAAGCTTGTTTCAATGGCAGAAACAGTGTGTTTTTTCTTTTTTAATATATTTTGCGTTTAAGGGCTGCTGCTGTCTCCTTCATTCAACCACCACGAGTCTCTCGGGGGAGATCGCTCCGCGGAGAACATGTGGATGTGGGCACGGGGGGGGGGGGGGGGTGGTGGTGGTGGTGGTGGTGGACAGGGTTGTTGGTTCAAATCCCAGCTGGGGTCGGGTTTTCATTCATCACATGTACATGTCTGTGCTGATTCACACTTCGACACACTCTGATCGGTCTGCACTGTATATCTCTTTGTCATGCCCTGGTCAGCATTAGCCTCACATGTAAAGTGTTAAATCCTGTGAGAGACGTTTCCCAAAGGGGGGCGGAGTTCTAATCAGCAATTATTCCACTCGACCCCATATAAAACAGGGTCCCCCCTCCCCACTGGAAATGCAGCACCAGGTATTTCCACATCTGATTAGGGGAGGCACAAGGTCCCCGCCAGCGGCACAGCGTCACACACTCCACAGCTGTTAGCGAAGCTGCTATTAAAAGGAGAGCGCCCTGCTCAAAGGGCCTCCCTGATGCAGAGTGACTGGGACGTGCCAGACTCCTGGCTTACACCACGTGCATTCATCAGGCCAGACCGAGTAGCACGTGTGCCGTGAGCCGTGCTCCCAGCATCCCTCTAATGATAAGCGGATTACAACGCCAGCATCAGAGGGGGTGCAGTGACCCTGGCAGGCTGGGATTTGGAAAGAGAAGTCGATCTGTAAAAAGGGGGCCTGTGGCATATCTGTGCTCGAGTGAGCGTGCACGAGCAGGCGTGCCCGGCAGCTTCTACCCCTCCTGGGTGGTGCTGTTTCTTTGCCTGGCACACCCAGCAGGCATGTTACACCTGCTTTTTTCCATTTTGTTTCGCCTCGTTCTAAGCCTTCAACATCAGAGTCTGTTCCCAGCTTAAAGATGAGCGGAGATGCTCTGCATTTCACGTCCGACACTGCGTCTTGGCCATATCACGAGTCCCCTTAAACACACCGGCAAAACGCACCAGGGCTAACTTCCGGTATTAGTCATTATCTAAGCAGTCTACGATGTTAGACTATTTTTCAGCTGGGGTGGGAAGAAGGAGGGGGACTATCGCCAAGTTGGCCCTCGCTGCAAACAAATAAATACATTCCGTATTGACAATCGCTGGAGCACTTTCAAAAGCCAAAAAAAGTCATGACAGGAAGAGAGGTTCTCCTGTGTTTACACACGGACCTGATCACTTTCAGCAACGTCTCCTGGTAAAAGAACCCGTCTCTCTTTTTTTTTTTTAAGCGTTTCTTTAATTGTGTTGACACTTTAATGCTAGTTTAGGGGGGAAATCTGAAACTGTGCAATCGCAGGCTAATAAATATGAATTTTGTCGGAGACACGGACACAGACTTCTTTCAACATCTGGATTTCAGAGGGTCTCGAGAGAAAAAAAAAGATGCACGTATACATGTAACTTTTTTTTTTTTTTTTTGAATATTTACTTGGCGGTAGACCCCCCTGTACTGACAGGGCTTGGCCATCTTCCCAGGCAGCAAAGCGAGCAACAATATCTGCCAGAACATGACCCGAAGGCCCCGGGCTTTGAATCCAGCCTTTTAAAAACTTCAGCGCTTTTAGTGAAATAACAATAGTTACATAATTGCAAAGAATGTAAGTATTAGAGCAATTTGTTTGATTTAACTTGTCAAGTCTTCATAGATCCGGCTCCTCAGCTGTTTTTAATCCCCCCGATGTGCCGTTTTTATTCTACCTACATACCTTCTTGAAGAAATAAAAATATGGTGTGAGAGAGAGAGAGAGGGACTGACTCGGCATTAGAGTGCCTTGGTACCCCGCAGCTGTCAGAGGGAGACTTATTGCCGTTTAAGATGCAAAGGGAGGAGAGCCACAGAAAGAATCTCTTTACCGCTCGATTTCAGGTTGCCGAGATGTACGGGCCTCTGTTTATGAAAGGTTAATGAAGCTAAAGAGCTCTCTCGTTAGGGCCATTACGGCAGGAGATGGTGCTCACCACTGCACCAGCTGCACAGGAACTCCCTCCACTGCCCAGGCCTCCTCCTGCTCTTTCACTGCCGTCTATGAGGAAAACAGCTCAGTTCACTCTTACTGTCTGTGTGTGTGCGTGTGCGTGTGTCTGTGTCTGTGTGCTACCTCACACTCACAGGACAGTATCAGACCGATGGAGTGTCAGAAGTCTCTGTAGTAACAGTTTTGTACAGCATTATGTCCAGGCTCTGTACTTGTTTGCACTGGCATCTGGAGTATCATATTTTAAATACTTTGAATGTGTGATTGTTTAAGTGTGTGGTATTATAAACTGCTGTGCTGCCATGGAGTTGCTCGTTCACCTCCTTACGGATTGGGCCTACCGGTGCTCTGTGTGGATCTCTCTAATGAGAGCTGGATAGGACTTGGGGAGACTAGGATGACTTTGTTCTTTATGTTCCCTCGCCATACCTGGACGCTGTTGGCTGTACACCCCCAGTCACACTGTTAATGAGTTTAATTGTCTTTGTCCTTTATGAGAGTGACACCAGGTAGCGCAGCAGAAGGTGAGAATCTTGTGATAAACGGTTGTCTGCGTTTCTTGAAGGTGTAGCCTTGTTCTGCTTCTTGATGCCCTCTCCCAGTCGTCGGCCATTTTGAGGACTTACGCATGTCCCTGGCAGATTGAGTGTTCACAGAGAGGAGTTACCATCAGAGCAAGAAGGCAGACTCCTGGGTTGCTCTAACTACTAAGGATACTGGGATGGATCTTTCCCCTGAGTTCTGTGGTATATCCAGAGTAGAAGGGACTGATTGTGAAGCTCCCCAGGTCTGCTGTTCCATTTAAAGCATTTACTCCAGTTCTGAGAAGTGACCCCTGTTTGGGCCTATAGTTTGGGCCTTCAAGGCCTTGTTTGGCGCAATGACTGCTGACAGGTTGAAGGGGGAGCGAGGCCCGCTCTTCGGTCAGGCGCTGTAAGAAACGCTAATGAAAATGTCAAATAAAGTACGAAGCATGCGTCTGGGGCCGCTACACCGACGGCCCTGGGTAATCGAAGGCGATTAAAATGAGCCTGTACGCGGAATAGAGGAGCACTGTTCTCCGTTTCGGGGTGTTTTTTTTTTTTTTTTTATAAGAAAGCCTTATTCCAGGCCTGCTGCAGAGGGGCGGAAGTGGGGATTCTGCACGTTTCCCTGGCGGAGGGTCCTAAACGGGGGCCTGGGGGCCGGCCTGACTGTCGGCCGCTCGTTCTGAGGGGACACCGAGCCCTGCCTGGGGGGCTGGGGGGTTTTGGTTAGGGGTGGGGGTATCTGATGCTGTATCATTCCACCATTTCAGGTCCGACTGTAATGAGATAGTGTTTCATGACTCAGTGAGTGTACATGTAATGCGCTTGTATTGTGACGCTGTAACACTGTGGTATGTGTAACATGAACTGAATTAAATTATTAAATAGCCTGAGACTTTATTTACCTTCAGATATGCACTTGTTAAGGGAATTGTCTGAACAATTGAGTTAAAATGGAATAGTTAGGGTAACTTTACAGAAAATCTCCAAATTGATATACTGTTTCTCCCTTTATAATATGCTGCTTTAGCGGTGGTCTGAATAGGACTACTGTTCCTATTTACATCTGCTTGTGACTACCTTTTTTGGCAATGTATGTAAGCATATAAAATTAAAGCTAGTTTTTGACTATTGCTGTTTAGGCCTGCTGCCTCTTTATCACTGTCTGGTCATGAGAATTACTAAGAGGTAGTGTACACAACCGGAGAAATAGGCAAACAAGCTAAGAAGTAATAAACAAAATGAGGAAGCAAAGGAAATGTAACGTTTGTTTGTGGTTTATTAGTCTTGCTAATTATTTAGGGTATTTTGGAGGAGGGAGGGGGAGAAGGGGCGGGGGATATCGTTGCGGAAGGCGCGGTTAGGTTAGACCCGCGCCAGGAGCACAGGATATGCCTCTGTGTCTCGCTCAGAGCCGGCCAGCACGGGTCAGCTGTAAATTCACTCTGCGCCCCTTTATAGAAAGATATTTGTGTCCTTAACATTGCCAATTTGTCATAGCCCTGTTCATGGGTCTCCGGGGTGGGAGGGGGTGCAATAAATCTGGTGGAGGCCTCCTCCGCAGCCCGAACGGGGGGTGGAGGGGACGTGGGGGTGGGGGGTGTCCTTTGGGGCGTCTTCGGGTGGCTGGGGGTCCGGCGTGTCTGGTCCCATTAACCCCCTAAACCTCCCCTTCCCCAGGACGAGGTTCCAGTCTGTTCCCCTGTCCTCCCAGGCTCCCGTGGGTCATAAACCAAAGCTCGGGGGGTCGGGGTGGAAAAAAAAAAATAGGCTGATTTGGCTGAAAGACACCCATAATCCCCCCGGTGCGGGGACAGCCAATGACGGGAAGTCCATTTGGGGGGAGTGATGGTTGGTCGGTGGGTGGGCGGGGTTTGTGTAAGCGTGGGTGCAGCTGCAGATTCGGGAATCAGGTCTACACAGTGCGGTCACTTCCCAGGCTCGGGGGAATTTACACCCCTTTATCTGCTGGAGGCTTTTGAGAGCTCGTTAATGGACCAGCGCGGGCTCCAGTAACCCCCCGCAGCAGGAGTTATGCTCCGACATAAATATGACCACTTAAAAGGAATTTCATACCCTGCACAAATCATGCCCCTAATTCAATAAAGTGAAGAAAAAAGGTGACGTTATTATTACAGGCACATAATACAGGTATAGGCAGTGTGCTTTGGACTAAACCTGTACTCACGCATTAACACGCTTCTTCTTGTTTGATCACTGTGGTAAACACCTATGTCACGGATGCACAATCAGTATGTAAACCGCTGTATGTCCTGGTGTTAATTTTTTGTGGGTGGCCAGACCTTTGATTTATTTCTACCATAAAGCTGAACTACTGCACACCATAAATAGGAACATACCGCCTTTTAAACAGTAGAATTGTACGTTGAGAGCATTCTCATCAGATCGCCACTTAAGGAATGTTTCCATCCAGACAATTGTTATCTGCCGGTCTCCTTTTTCAAATAAGGGAAGATATGACAGGCATTTCTATTGCCCTCCCGCACATTATTTGTTGCGCTTTTTTTTTCCCCCAGGGCAGATATAAAGGGAGAAAATGAATGTGATATCTCTTTACATCTCTTCTCTAATGCTCTCCAGTGGCTCTGACCACCCCCACTCTCCCACCCGTGCCTTTTCTTTTCTTTTTTTTTCCCTGAGTTTAAAGCTTCTGGCTCAGCTGGGGCTCCCTTTGTACACAGACGTTAAAAGTAGAGCCGTGTCGCCAACCGTTCGACCCGTGGCGTTTCACACGGCGAGGGCCCTCTCTCCTCCTCCGCCCGCCTGTCGCGGTGCCGGAACGTTTCGAGGAGCGACGGCCCTTTGATCTCCTCTGACGGGCCATCCTTCGGCCTCTCCTTCCCTCCATTCCCACTCTGTCTCTCTCTCTCTCTCTCTCCCTCCCTCTCTCTGATGGAAACTGGGGAGACTCTAAACGGTAGGTTAGAAAGGCGTTTTAAGTTCTTCTTTTTTTTTTTCTTCTTGGGAAAACAAATGGCCCCCTTTCTCCAGAGCCCTGACGTCCTCTCCACCCTGTCACATTAATAAGGAGCGGGTCCCGGTGATAAGGAGCGCAGCCAGCGGGGAAGAACGAGGGGGTTGCGTTGCTCTGACACAGTTTTATGAGCGCCCTGATTCCCGGGAACAGTTTTATCTCTGCTCTCCTACTCCCTGCCTCCTCTCCACCTCTGGCCCGTCTGAGCATTCCATCAGCCTGGCCGTAGGATGGAGGACAGAGAGGGGGGAGAGGGAGGGAGGAGAGGAGGAGGGAGGAGGGGGGGTGAGAGGAAGGAGAGAGGGGAGGAGGAGGAGGATGGAGAGAGGAGGAAGGAGTGAGAGTAAGGGGAGAGGGAGAGAGGAGAGGTGGAGTGGGAAGAGAGAGTGAGTGAGGAAGAAGAGAGTGGAAACAGTGAGGGATAAAAGAGAGGGCGTAAAGGAGAGAGGGTGAGAGGGGATAGAGGGAGGGGAGAGAGGAGCAGGAAAGATTGGGGGATAGAGGAGAAGAGGAGGAAGGAGACAGGAGACAGGGAGGAGAGATGGAAAGAGAGAGGGAGAGAAGAAGAAGGAGAGAGGGCAGGAGAGATGGGAGGAAGTAGAGGATAGGAGGAGGAGGAAGGGGGGGGCAGGAGAGAGACGAGAAGGAAGGAGAGAGGGGAGGGAGGGAAAGAGAAGAGGATAGAGAAGGTTGGAAAGGGTTGAGAGAGAGGATATGAAAGACAGAGGACTTTTTAGAAGAGAGGTAGAAGAGAGAGAGAGGTTTCACCCCCCTCTTGCAGATATGAGCCCCCATGTCTCAGATTCCGTGTGGTTTTCATGCTCTGGGCCATTGGATATGAAGCTCCAGCTGTAGGATAATCTGTGAGAACGTTTCCTGCCCCTTCGTTCTTAACTCTCGTCCTCTCCGCTCATCTCCACAGGACGGTATGGGCCCCCCTCACAGCACCAAGAGCCAGAAGGCAGATAGCTGATCAGAAACATGTCCCATGTTATAATGGTCTTTTTAACCCCTCCACACACTGGCTCTTTGAGAGCCAGTCACATGTTCTGCTCCATGTGCTGTATGCATTTTACTGTGAGAATATGACATACATGTCCACACTGATTTTGATGCTAGTTAACCTGTATATAAACAGAAGCACAGAAACAATGTGAATGGAACACAAGTGTGGTCTGAGAGATGCATTTAACCCAGTGCAAGCTTTTGGTTCGACATACCATCAGCATGCAAGGGTCTTCCACCTCAGAGACAATTTCAACATATTTAACACTCACATTATTGTGAGTGTTACATATTGCATTACATTATTGGAATTTAGCAGATGCTCTTATCCAGAGCGACCTGCAGAGGTTATAATTTTAACATGTTATCCATTTATACAGCTGGATATTTACTGAGGCAGTTCTGGCTTAACTATCTCGCCCAAGCGTCCAGCAGCAGTGTTCCAGTAGGGAATCAAACCAGCAACCTTTCGGCTACAAGCCCTGCTCTGTACCACTGTGCTACACTCCCACCCCAGATACAAACTGGCACTCTCCCGGATGGCTTGAAATGAGCATCAGGGTCAAACAGTGCCTGGCAGAAGACACCACTGAGAGCAGCTCTTTTGAGAATGGCTTCGCTACCCTTTAATGACCTTTGCAGGACAGCGAAAGGAGCACGTAGGAAGAGACAGTCAAGCCGCGGCGGGGAAGGGTCCGAGTCAGCCGATAAGCTCCGCGATGCATCGGCTGCGCTCACCAAAGCCCGGGGCCAAGCACAATATTAGGCCGACAACGCTAGATAAATGCCTTCGGTGACTTGGATTACTTTGCTTGGCACGCCCCGCTGTAACGTAATACAGGTCCCGCAATGCAATATTATTGAAAGTATAATAAACACGCGGGCCGGGCCGAGAAACAGTAGTTAATGTGGGACAGCTGATGGACTTGGCCTCTCTGCGTGAAGCCCGTTCAGATGAAGTCATCCGCCTAAACCCTGTAGCCGGGTTGCGCAACACGGTGCGCCTGAAGGCCAGTGGACATGTGACTGAAGCCTTTCATGGCCATCCTTTTGCCTTTGTGGGGACGGATGTGATCTAGTGACTGATGTATGGTTGTATATTTGGCTTCTCTTGTCTGGTCAATTTGCACACGTTAACCTGCGGTAGGGCTTGAATAGCGTTATGCTCGCACTCACTGGTCTGTGAGTGTTGTGAGCCTGGTCTGACACAGTTGCTCATTCAAGTTGAATGGATGCACTTCTGTTCCTTTGTGCTGGAAGTCGCTCTGGATAAGAGCGTTTGATGCATGAATGTAATATAATGTAATGATGTTCAGGACAATACGGTGTTAACCATCAGGCTTAACACAAAGAACACCATACTTAAAGAACTGGAAAATACATTGGAAAAACCTTTCAGCATTTTCACAACAAATGAAATTGAAACATGAGACTGTAGCTTGTTAATGACTACATCCATAACTTTACTAAATAAAACCCAAGACTCTGAGATGGCAAATCAGTATTTTGGTTTGTTTTTATGTAGCTGCTGTGGTCATACTAGTAATTCTAAGAAAGCGGGCATCGCTAGTTTGTCACACTGCGATATGTTTCCATAACGCAAATATATTGAATGAATGTGTTATTTTTCTGTCTTAATATTTATTTTACTGTTGTAGCTTCGGATCAAAGTATCAGAGATAACAGCCGATGAGAAACAAAGCTATGTTGAAAAGGCCATGAAAGAGGTTTTGTCTGTGCGTCCCTTTGTTCAGCTGTGAAACAGTGAGGGAGAGGAGTCCAGCGCTCCCTGTAAATGATACAGTGAGCAGCGATACCCCCCGTCCCTCACATGCCAGACACACTGTCCCTGGCCGCCACATAAATCTGCCTCCTCTCCTCTTCCGTCTCCCTCCTCTGCTCACTGGGGGAGTGAGCCCAGCCTGTCTCCGTCCTCACAGACCCCTGTCCCACCTCCCCACCGCTACGGCCCAAGCTGCCGGTGTTTCGCAGATAAGGAGTCCATCCCTCTTCGTTTCTCTCTCTCCCCGGAGGAGAGGCGTCGCATCGCACCCCGTTAATCCGGCTGTATCAGAAAGGCCGCCCCTCTTTATATCACGAGCTGACCCTCTTTATATGTCAGGCCCTCTTACCGCCACCCCCGCAGTGAATTAGCCAACTGTGCCACAGAGTGAGCACATCCTTGGCTTTGTGTCAGATAAGGGGAGACGGCCCTCTTGACTTATGCACCTCTTGTAATCTTTCTAAGGGCCCTATCTGCTGCAGCTTCAAGAGGAGAAGCTTTGTCATGTGACCTGCTTTCCTCCTAGCTCTTTTTGCTACATGACCTTCCACCTGTGGCTGATGTTGGTGGTCAAAGCCAGTCCTTTAGAGGGCACTGCTCTTAACTTTGAAAGCATTGTTTTTGTTGTCTGTGTATATTTTATTTAGATGTCAGTGTGATATATGTACGTTTATATGTATGTTTATGGTTACAGTCATTGCCTTTAAGTGTGTAATAGGCAAGTTATAATGATAAGCTGCCCAGTGCAATAGTTTTGTGTAGAAAAACAGTGAGACTGCTACACAGTTCTGCACTGCTGATCATCGCATTTTTCCTGTAGATTAGACATATCCTTTTAATCACATACAAGAAAGGATACCCATCTCACACTAATGTTACTATTTTTCATAATATCTGCTGTTCAGTTAGATAATAACTTGGGCAGTTCATCAGTTCATGCTAACATTAAAAGGGTGGTGTTGCATATGGGTCTGTGAGTCAGGAAGGTGCCAGTAACGCCTCCCATGTCTCTCTGCCTCTCTCCTGCAGATCTCCTTTGACCTGGCCGAGTACACGGCCGACGTGGACGGAGTGGGCACCCTGCGCCTCCTGGACGCCATTAAGACGTGCGGCCTGACCAACAGCGTGCGCTTCTACCAGGCGTCCACCAGCGAGCTGTACGGCAAAGTGCAGGAGATCCCCCAGAAAGAGACCACGCCCTTCTACCCACGCTCGCCCTACGGTGAGGCACATCGGGATGTGTGCAGTGCTCAGACGCTTACGCACGCACGTACTCTCACTCACACACACACGCGCACACACCTGCACGCACACACACACTCACCTATGTACTCACACTTGCACTTACTCACACATACACACAAATACACATACACACACATACACACCCATACAATCACAGGCACACACACATTCATATAGACATACTCACACACACAGTTACCTATGTTCTCACACCTGCACTCTCACACATACACACAGACACACAAACACACACACACACACTCTCACATAGGGGTGCCCTTGTTCCCTGCCACACAAATGTGGTTCAGAGCCCAGTGAACCAATGGGCGGCCCTTGTTCTATTTTAATTTTTCAGCTAAGAGCCACTTCAGGTCAGTTCCATTACCGTCACATTTTACCCTCATTAATTACATGTGAAAACCTCTCTTTTTCCCTACCACTTCAGTTCAAAGGGGGTTTGTTTACCGCCTAAGGGGGGGAAAAATTGGAACTTCTCCGGGCTGCAACACCCAGCCTACCCTCTCCATATGACTTAACTTCTGAATGAGTCTCTGTCAGACAAAGACACCTTTATGTCCCGGAGTGAGGACCTACTGTGTTAGCAGCACTGACCTGAGGGAGTCCCCTTATTAGTAGACTATGAGTACACTGGTGCTCCATCCTTTCCACTGTCACACGAATGAGCTGACATCACCCAACCTGTCTCCGTTTCTGGTTCCTCTCTTTATCATTGGGCCATCAGTTCCAGAGGTGACTGAAAATTAGAGGCCAGCGGTGGAGATTAATGGATTTGTCCTCATTGACGGGGAAACAGCTTTGGAATGGAGAGCCGGCTTCTGTACTTGATGAATGAAATTTCGACACTCCGCTGTAATTAGGTGCTCTCTCTCAAAAGGCCCTGTTGCTGATGCAATTTTATGAAGCAGTTTTTCATTCTCTGAGTTTGTAGCTGCGAGCGTAAGCATGCCAACGGTTTCTTAGCTTTGATGCCACAAACACGAATGTGAAGACCACAAAAACAAAACAAAACAACACTGGAAAGATTAAAGCCAGCATGGTAAAAGCCTATGCTGATTAATAAAAAAGATCCATAAGGATTTTTTGCTTCATTTTTTTCGTAATTCCGCTTTTGTGCAGAGTAATGGTAACGTGAAATGAAAGAAAGAGATAAAAAGGAAAAAACATGTTGGCTGGTCTGGGAGCTAATGCAGGATTTACCGACATGCTTTATGAAGGAGACAGGAAAAAAAAAACGAAAAGAAAGAACCAGAAAGAGAGACAGTTTTGGATTGTCCTCCGCGATATCAAATGCAAAGCTTCTAATCCCATTGTAGGCTGGTGACTGATGCTTTTAAGAGGTAGAATGTTGGCAGAGCGGTAGGGTTTCATATTCTTTGTTGCCTAAATGCTTCCCCACCTGAACCCCCCTGTCTCTTGATGGTCGGGGGGGGGGGGGGGGGGGGGCACAGGCCACTCTGGCAGGGCTCAGGTGATTGCGCTTCGCGTCACAGACGGCTCATGTTTGGCCTGTATTTTACCCAGTCATAGATTCTCTAATTAAAGGTCGCCAGGCATGACACGTTTGGAGCACTCTCTCAGGTAGCCTCTTCCTCACTGGCTGATTAAATGCACCTTCAGACAACCACGCTTGGCAGCTGTTTCGCGGCTGGGCACGATTTGCTCCGCAGGTATTTATGTTTCATCTCTCTCTTTCCCTCCCCGTCTTCCCTTCCCCTCCCACGCCCCCCACCCCCCGCAGGCGCTGCCAAGCTCTACGCCTATTGGATCGTGGTGAACTTTCGGGAGGCCTACAACCTCTTCGCTGTCAACGGCATCCTTTTCAACCACGAGAGCCCGAGAAGAGGTGAGGAAACCGTAACCTGGGTTTATTAGAAACACTTTACGCTGCTCAGGAGTGCTGGAGCCGCAGTAAATTACCCGCGGCAGAGGGCTCCGGGGAGTGACGGACAGCCCGGTCTGAGAGGGGATGGGGTGGGGAGAGGGAGGGATGCGCTCTCTGGATCGCAGGGCACCACCCCCCCCCCCACGCCTCCCGGCCTGCGCACCTCCTGGCATGTCATGTTTCAGGCCTGCATAGCTTCCCGCTATGAGGATGGGGCCTGGGGGGTAATGGATATGAGCACCTTTTGTTTCTGCATGTTTATATGTGCATTGCAGCCCCCTTTAACAGCATGTCACTGCATCAGATTCTCATGCATCAGGTTCAGTCATCTCTCTCACTTAGTCCATACTAGCAAGCCGTTTAACAACATATCGCTGTATCAGGTTCTCATACATCAAGTTCATTGCTCTGTTTCGCAATTCCGTGCCTGCAAGGTGATGAGCCGCCCGGAAGATGAGAAAGCAGCGTGCATAGTGAACGTGTCCAATGCAGGGGGTGTGAAACGGATTCAGAAATGGTTCTCAGATAACACAGCCTACACCGAGATCAGAAATGAGCAATGGGTAGACAGATTCCAGTCACACTAGCTGTCTGTCTGCTTTAATTCATGTTCAGTATAATTTAAGTATAAGTCGGTAAACAGAAAGTTAAGTGGATCGTAAATAGGTTGTAATGGTTGGCAAATTACTGCTTTGAAATTATTTAGAACTCATTTAAAATGTACTTTTAAACCACAAATATTCAGATTTGTAATTTTGCAGTAATGGAATATTTTTGAATGAATATTCAGTCTGACTCACGCTCCCCTCCCAGCTCCGGCCTCCTGGGTCTTGTATATCTAAATGGTTTACAGACAAACAGGAAATCTTACAACTACCGAATTCCTGTTATATCTGCCCACCACTTTAAAGAAAGAAAAGGTAGTCATAATTAGTAAGCAATGGTCTATGTATCACTTTTTTTTTTACTGACAAAATCAAAATAAGCTGTGTCCTTATCTTTATTAGTTCTGGGTATTGCTAGCACAATAGCATTTAAGCCATTTTATTTCCTCCCTTCTCCATAAACTATTTAAACTCTTTCAGAGTTGTGGCCCGAGCTTACTGGCTGAGTGGGCTGGCCCTTATTCAACCAGCAGGAGAGGCAAATGCGAAGAGGCAGTGAGCAGTGAGCAGATTAAAGCCATCACTGAGAATAACAGCCTCAATTAACTGTAAAGCGGGTGTGAAATGAGCCACCAGCATTTTACTGGGACTGTGTAGACGAGCAGACAGGACAAAGGGAAGCCTGTATTCTCTCCTTTTTTGGTTTGGTACTTTGCGACCGCTTGATTGCGTGGGACGCTGTGATTGCCTCCTAAGCGTCTCCCTCACGCCGCGTTAGCGACAGGATCACCAAACTCAACATGCTGCCTCTGTGGCTGAGTGTGCTTAAACCCTCTTTACACAATTCAGCCCGTTTATCTGGCTTTTCATGCTGATGCCCTAATGGATGTCCTGTTTGACTTCTGTTAACTTGAAACCTCATTTTATCCAGGAAGGTCTAGATTCAGTCTAACCACGATGCTTTTTTTTCTTCTTTTTTTTTTTTTAAGAATTTAAGCAGATGGTACATTTTCTTTTCTTCTCTTTTCTTTACTTTACTTTTCTCTTATTTTCTTTTTCTCTACTGCAACTTATTTTTTTGTATTTCAGTGACAGCCAAATACAAAATTTGACGTTTTCAAAGAAAGAAGTAAGAAGTTATTGGGCACAGGTCAATGGCAGATAGATTAAGAACAGAGGCCTACTCCAAATATGGCAGACATTTGTATTTCAGCATTACAGCTGGAGAGTTGTGAAATGGAAGTTATATGGGTCTCTATGTTAATCTGACGCAGTAACTACGCACTACGTGTGCAGGTTTCCCGCATAAGGTCCTTTTCTTAAAAGTCTCATATACAGCTGTTGGGGTGGGTGGGGTGTACTGGAGTGCAACTGGGTTTAATAACGCGGCCGAGCCCAGAGGTCCAAAAGGTTGAGAATGCTGGTTTAACCCAATTTAGGCCGCACTGTGACCTTAATTAGTAACACATGATTCCAACCGGTCAACTTACGGAGGTCACAATTTCAGGTGTTTATGATTTATTCCGTAATAAAAAAGGCCGGGCCCGGCCTCTCCCACAGGGTCAGAGGTGAAACAGTAAATCTTAATGGTTTACAAGGGAGGGGACCGGCGGCATTGTTGGACAGGCCCAAACGCCACAGAGGCGAGGCGTCCCGGGAAAAGGGGAGAGAGAAAGAGAAAGAGAGAGAGAGGGCAGGCGGTCTGTGGTGAACGCGTAGCTCGTTAGTCACCGTGCCATGGGCAGACGTGAGGAAACTGCACTTTTATAAGCCGTGAGTAAACAAAGGGATTAGGGCCCCAAGATGTGCTGAGTAAATCTTCATTAAGGCAGCACTGGAGACATACTCACTACCTTCCACCTTGTTTTTTTCCCCCTTTTGTTGGGACGGTCCCACTGGATGTGGGTGGGGGGTGTGTCTGTGAAGGGAGGTTTGAAATGATAGCGTCTTCACCTCTCACAGGGGTTTTGAATACACTCTGTGCTGATAATCATTCATACAAGTAGGCTTTAACTGGAGTTTAAGCACTACTGAAGAAATTACTGGTTACCTGGTAAAGTATTACTTTATTAAGTGCTTAGAGGAAGGCAGTGTGCATAGCGGTAAGGAGCAGGGCTTGTAACAGAAAGGTTTCTGGTTCGATTCCCCACTGGGGCAAGGGACTTAACCCAGAACTGCCACAGTAAATATCCAGCTGTATAAAAGGATAACATGTAAAAATAGTAACTTATGTAAGTTGCTGTGGATAAGAGCGTGTGCTAAATGCCAATAATGTAATGTAATGTAGAAAGGGCTGCTTTGTGAAGTACTACTGAGTACCACATAGTAAAATACTTAAAAAAATAAAATATTAGCAAGTGAAACTGCTTGGTAAAGTACTACACGGTAAAGTACTTTCTAAAGTGTTTGGTAAAATATCACTGAGTAAAGTGCTTAGTACTGCTCAGTATAGTGCTTATTAGAGTGCTTAGTAAAGCACTACTCAGTGAAGTGGTTGGTGAAACACTGGTGGGTAAAGTACCATGCTCCAGGGTGCAGCTGCAACAGTAGCCCCTCCTGGGATTTGACCTACTGGATCCAGGAGGCCCTGGGCCCCAAGCCCTAACCACAG
This sequence comes from Megalops cyprinoides, assembly GCF_013368585.1. Lineage (NCBI taxonomy): Eukaryota > Metazoa > Chordata > Actinopteri > Elopiformes > Megalopidae > Megalops > Megalops cyprinoides. Next base: position 24,474,460 of record NC_050584.1, on the reverse strand, counting down.
TCCCACACGGCCGCCCGCTCGCTCTCTCACTGTGTTTTTCTACCCGAGGTGGCATTTTATCCGCCATTTTTTTTTTGCTGCTGAATCGCGGCCGTTATTGCATGCCGAAGCAGTTCTCGCCCTCTTTTGTCTTTGCGGCGGCCCCGGCGAGCGCGTTGCACAACGGGAGTGGGCGTTTTCTTTGGCCACGGCGAACCCCACTCGCCTCTCCTCTCGCCCCCTGCTCACCCTCCGTTCACCCCAGTCCTGAAGCCCCATTAAAAGAGGGCTGCTGTGTTGTGTGTGTGTGTGTGTGTGTGTGTGTGTGTGTGTGTGAGTGTGTGAGTGTGTGAGTGTGTGAGTGTGTGAGTGTGTGAGTGTGTGTGTGTGTGTGTGTGTGTGTGTGTGTATGTGTGTCTGTGTGTGTGTGTGTGTGTTCGGGGGGGGGGGGGGGGGGGCATTTGAACGCTGCCTCAGTCAGAGGTGAACATTAGTGGTCAGGAAATGAAAATAGGGCTGTGTGCTCATGGCAGGTTTTGTATTTATCCAGAAACATACAGTATAAAGTCTCTGAAGCCGAGGGCGAGGAATGCAGGGATGTCACACAGAGACGTGATACCATCATTAAACGCTTTTAATCCCCCTACTCTCTTAGCTCTTTCTGTGTCCATTGGTACTATATATTTCAACACATATTTAATAGCTTTTGTGCCCTTCACACAAAAGTTTATTGCTTCTATCACTCAGAGAGAAGGAGTAAAGTCAGATCTAGCACGTCTCATTTGAATGGAAATAACTGTCGGGGTGGACCCCTTTTCCCTCCACAGCCTGGGGCAGAATATCCAGTAAGACTTGTCCCCTCACTGAGAAATTTTAAGAGCAATTATAGCCACAGGGCAGTCAACACTCAATAATAGTATGTGTCACAATATGAGGATAAAAGAAATTACTGGAGTGTAAAAAAAAAAAAATGCTGAAAACGCTCAAAGTGTCTATTCGAAAAGTTCTTTATCTGAAGTGTTCGCATGTCCAGACAGAGCTTTTAGCTCAGCTTTATGAAAGGCCAGCCTCTTACAATTCACCTGGGGTCTTTCAGGTGGGGGGTAAAATTACCTGTCTGCAGCACCCAGGTACTTCAGTGTAATTGGCTGAGCGGGAACAAGCCACTTGGTAACCGTGGCAGTGGAGGAGCAGCAATGACATCATTGTCTTAAGAGCAGGGTGGTGCCAGCCACTGAGAACGCACGCCCCCGCATGCAGGAAACGCCATGATGTCATTGCTGTTGCACTAGGCGACGGGCATGTGGCATGGGCCATCGGCCTGGCTGACGGAGGGAGGAGGGTGACAGAAGGGGGCTTCACAGTGTGACCCCAGGACACCCTGTGACTTTTTCCGTGGCTCCATGCAGCTTGGGAACCTGTGGCTGTGTGGTTTCTGGAAAAGTCCGTTCACTCCCTCTGCAGAAAGTTTCTCCTGTCCCCCACCCCCCCCCCACAGCCACCCCGCTTAACGTTGCCACGGCGAGACAAAGAGCTCTGTCAATCTATCCCTGGATGGGGCTAATCCCATTTGCAGCCCCGGGATTTTCTTACCTCATGTAAATACACTACAGTTTTCTACCAATAAACACAGCATTCCTGTTGTCTTTGAACGGCCAGAGTCGCAGTTAAGCAGGAAAAACAGCCTTAAAATTCCATTACGAAGCAAAGCAAACAGTGACGGTGTTGCGTTGCTCTCTCAGGCTGCGGTAGTGCCACAGTTTCAGTGGCAGGGCACGAGCATAACAGACACCGCGCTGTTCCGATACGGCAGAGGGGTTAAACCCCGAGGGCAGAACCGTACTGTGCCGAAGTGTAAGATAACGGCCTCTCCTCAGACTGTCCGGTCTCAGCTCAACGGCAACATTTAACGTCCACTTTTAATACAGAGAGAATATTTTCTTAACACAGTTTTAATACAGAGAGAATATAAGCTTAATAAAGTTTTAATACGGATTGTCTGATCAGTACAGTTTTAATACAGAGAGAATATCTGCTGCCTCGAGCAAGAAGATGCAAAGCGTCTCACCAATACTGCTGGTGGAGGCTAGAAATCCGGGGCCTGATTCAGTCGCTCTGCATGTGACTGAGGTTGTCACAGGCCGACAGGGGTATGATCCGCAGCGTGTGCCTGGATTTGTCACCTCGCATCTGCTCCATGATTTATGTGGTTATCAAATGTTTGACCCAACCCCCCCCCTTCTAGACATGCCCCACAAAAAAACAAGCGAGTCAGTACATATGAAGAGTTGGCGTAAAGCACATTCCAGAGGTCGTGTTGCGGACCAGCGGTAAGGCTATGGTTTCTGTAGAAGGTCACTGGAGTGTAGATTACAGCTCATTAGACATAGTGGCCGCATTTATCCACGCAGTAACCACCACCCACCCGACCCCCTGCTTTGAAGAGGAGACATGAGGGGTGTCATGCCCCGATCTGCCAGCAGGGGGCTAGCGCCTGGGTCGGCAGTGATGCCACAGAGAGGCTTGTGTGCAGGCAGGGCTCGTTGATGAATTGGGACATACAATCAGGCACGGGGGGCCATGTTTCGCACCCTCCTCACCCCGATGCCACCGTCAGAGCCTTGACTATTGGGAGTCCCAGCTGTTTTAGGGTCATAACACCAGAGGGACTCAATGTTTGTTCATAGATCCACCTGTCTTTGAAACATCTTTTTATTGCCACACCTGTGTGGAAACGCATTTATTGAGAAAGATTTGGGCAGGTTTTAGTTCCTTGTGACTGAAGACAGCTGGGGCTTTCACAAGTTCACAGCTTTTTTTCCTCTGCAATATTGAGATGATGTCCCATCAGCTGCTCTCAGGTGTTCCTATCGCTGAGTCTCCTGATGTTGCAAAGGGATGAGGTCATTCTGAGCGAAACTCCCGCCCACCTGTTGAGTATTCAGGATGTCTGGTACACAGTGCTGCTTTTCATGCAGGGGTGTGGAGCGCACCCCCACTGTGACATCACCCCATTGTGCCTCACCTCGGCGGACATCAGATTCTGAGTACCCCCAACACACCCTTCACCTACCCCCCTCCTCCTCACCCCTCCTCACCTCAGTGTTTTGGGATGTCTGCTACACAGTGCTGCTGTTCCTGTCGGCTGTGTGATATAAAAGAAATAATAAACGCAAGCGAGAACCCAGGAGGGGTGTGGAACGCGCCCCCACTGTGACATCATCCCTTTGTGTCTCACCCCGGTGGACGTCAGTTTTGAGCACCCCCCAAGACACCCCTCGCCCACCTCACCGGATGACACTCCCTGACGAGCTCTTCTAAGCCAGCGTGCTGCAACGTCGGTTCCACACAACTGCACCTGCTTCCCCACACCTGTATTTGTGTTACCTGGTTGACATGGAGACTAAGAATCTGACTGAAAGAAATGGCGTTTTAGCAGTGCCAATGACATCCGGTGGAAAGGACCGTCTCCACGCCCTCTCTCCAGTCCCCCACTGTCCCGCACGCCTCTCCCGCCCTGCTCGCCGTGCGCCCAAGAGGTCATGGGGGGCAGACGCTTGAGGTGTCTGTGGGCAGCCGAGGGTCACGCCAGCTTGTTGGCCAATGAGCTCGCCCGTGTTCGTGTTTCCTCTCTTGATTCTCCATTACTACCCAGCCACTCTCAGTTTTCAACATCCTGGCAACTCCTGGCCCGGTATGTCACCTACCAACATGAGATGCCATCACCAGAATAATAGGACTGACTTTATCTTGATAAATAGGTATTTCTGAGGTATTTCTTGGTTAGGAACCTTGCCTAAGTGTACAGCACCAGTGCCCCAGTGGGAAATCATACCAACAACCTTTTGGTAACAAGCCCTGCTCCTTTTCACCATACCACACTGCTGCCTGGTTGCACTGCCCAAAATGCATAAGTTGTGTATTTCGTGTTGGGGGAAAAGAAACAAGCATGCTGTTTTGGTCAAAAAGCGACTATTAACCCTATTAGCAGGGATATGTCTGTGGCCGCGCTGGTTTTTTGGGAGGCATGGTATGCCTGCTCCTTTCTTGTGGCACCTCTTCACTAAGCCTCTCGCTCCAGGGCAGAGGGTAATGACAGCTTTGATTAGGCAACCACAGGTCTCCAGCAATCAGAGCTCCAGGATGAGCGTGTAATCTCTCTTGTTGATGGGCCCCGCGCGTTCCCATGGTGACAGGCTGGGTGTTCCAACCCGACTGCGGTGGGGGCCTTATCTGTTCAATATCAGTGTAGTGTCGAAATCGATTTTCATATGACTAGTTCAAACATGACAGTGCTGGAAACAAGCAGACAAGCAGTGACATTGTCACATTTGGAACATACACTATGTATTCTTTGTTTTAGTAGCAGTCAAAAATTTGGACGCACCTGATTAAGATAATGGGAAACATGCATTCAAACACATTTTGATCTAAAGAATTATGCTTAAATGCCTGAAATTTGTCTGTTTTGTCCCATAGTTGATGCCTATGTATGAATGTTTTTCCAAAAAATTTTAATTTAAAAAAAAATGTTTTTTGGTTTTTTTGAAGAGTCTAAAATATAAGATGGTTTTGATTTATTTAACAGGTTTTTGGTCACTACATAATTCCATTTGTGTTATTTCATAGTTCAAATGTCATCTACTGGGCATCTACTATTATTCTAAAATGCGGAAAGTAGTGAAAAGTGTCCAAACTTTTAACTGGTACTGTATATATAATATAAAGTATGTATTTGTGTTCGTATGTATGTGTATTTGTGACAAGTTTATTTTTGAATGTTAATGAAAGTGAGGTAAACACATTTAAACTGAAATGAGTCACAGAGTCTCAATAGTTTTTTAACTTGCATGAATACGCATGGGCGTTTAAAAAAAAAAAAAAAAAGCCACAAACACTCTGTTGTTCAGTTTCTCCAGAGGGGGAAAAAGGCGCAGTTAAAAACGTCTGAGTCGGAAGTGCGCTGAGGTCACGCAAATATGAAAACATCATGGAGTATGACAGCAGACTTCATAACTCATCGTTAGTCACCAAATCGCGGAATATCAGACGAGACCAAGGCCCGAAATAACGAATAACGCAGGATGCCAGCAAAATGGCATAACCCCCCCCCCCTAGTGCCCCCCCCCCATGACTGAGCTTATTACCCCTGCTGGGATTGGAGGGTATCTGCTTCCAAGAATGGTGCAACCTTTCCAGTCACAAGGCCTCTGAGGCCGTTCAACCTGCTCGCTGCTCCGTGCCTCGCTCACCAAAAACAACAACAACAACAACCAAAAAAAAGGGAGGGAAAAAAAGAAAGACTGGCCCCCTGCCTGCTGTCTGCTTTATTTTCATGCGATAGAGTTTTATTGAACCTTCCAGTGGGAGACTGGAGGTTAAATGGCTCCAGTTGTTTGGGTTTAACTTCTGTAATGCCTCCGAGAGGCCTGGAGCTGCTCTGCCGCTGTGCCAATAAAAGAAACAAATTAGCACCAGCCCGAAAACAAACGGGCTTTGTAAGACTTTCAGTTCATTACCCGTGCATGGCAACCCTGCCTGCCCCCCTGCCCCCCCCTTCCCACCCAATTAAAACCTAGGAGTGGGCGGGATTCACCTGGCCAGAGAGAGGATTTAATGGTAATTAGAGACTGGTGCTGGAGTTTGCCGTGTGTCTGTTTATTTGCTTGCAGGACTTACTGGAGTTCATGTTGTGACTCAATCTCTGGGGCTGGGAGTGGATTACAGGGAAGCGGAGAGGGGCACGGGAAGGAGTTTGGGAGCCCAACTGGCAACCGGAGGGTTATGGGTTTAAAAACCCTGGTGGATTAGTTTTATTTCACCCCCGAGTCAGGTACTTCACCTGACTTGCCGGCTCTTTAAATGGGGTAAAACGCATTTTGAGCTTAGCCGACCTGGATGAGAGCGTCTGCTAAGCAAATAATAATAATGATAGATGGCTGTGGAGTACTTGGATGCTGGAGTCTCTGCCTCCCTCCCTCTCCCCCTCTCCCTCTCCCTCTCTCTCTCTCTCTCTCTCTTTCTCTCTGTCTGTTTCTGTCTTCCTGGCACACAGTTAGCCCTGGCCGCCTCAAACCCTACATTAATAACACTGTGAACACGACGCAGTCCCGTTGGCAGCTGTTCCCATGCCGGTATGCTCCCCCCTCTGCCAACGGGCACAGCTCTGAAATACGGGCAGCGGCGTTACGACCCCGCTAAGGGCGGCCGTACATGAGGCTGCCGTGTGTGTGCAGAGGTAGCCGTAAATTTACCCTGAACTTGTTTCCCTCACCCTTTCTCTCTCTGCAAAGCCAAAGTCATGCAGTGACCCTCAAGTCAAAATTTGGACTCTCATTGCTACGTTTGGCCCACTGGTGTAGTTGTGTAATTCATTACATTTACATTACATTAGTGTCATATAGCACTTTATTAAGCACTGTTCAAAATACTTTACCAAGTAGTTTACTCAGTAGTACTTTACCAAATATTTTACTGTGTAGTACTTTATTGAGTACTTTACTCAGTAATACTTCACAAAGCTGCCTGTCTACATTACGTTACTTCAGTGCCATTTAGCAGCCACTCTTGTCCAATTTTTACATTGTACCCATTTATACAACAGGAGATTTACTGAGGCAATTCTGGGTTAAGTACCTTGCCCGATGGTACGGCAGCAGCACCCCTGAGGGGAATTGAACCAGCAACCTTTTGGTTGTGAGCCCCTTTATTGCTATGTTACACTGCCACCCCATCACAAACAAGGTTTATTTGATGTTTCAAGTGAATCGATGACCAACCAGTCTTTAGTAGTTCCTGTGGTGATTTGTGTGGTGTAGTGTTTTACTGAGTGGTGGGCTTTCAGCAAATGTGTCCTTTCAGAGGTTCAGACAGGAGTGAAGCACCTTTCACTGGTTTCATGTGCTTCTAGGGGAACGCTCCCAGCTTTCCGTGTCACAGGACGAAACGACGTGCCAGAGGGCACTGGTCGGCACTGTGTAGGTATAAGCCATGAATAGGCCTATTAGGATCCCTGGATTGGTGAAGAAATCAGGGGGAAGGGGGAGAGAGAGAGTGAAGGCACTCGCCTTTTGGGCTCTGAGTACCTGCAGTTAAACAGTGTTGCTCTTGGCAGCCGCGCGGTGAGCAAATGAGGCGTAATCCCTCTGATCTCGGGACGTCTGGTCGGTGGGCCACGGCGGACCCGCTGTCCTTCCTCTCTCCGTGCCCCTGTCTGCGAGCGCGGGCGTCAGGCAACACAGTGCGCGCTCACACACACACACACACTCTACAGGCAGGAAAAGGCATACACACGCATACACTTACAAACTCTTCCAAACCCACATGAACGAATAGGCAGACATGCACACAGTGATTCACATGCTACCTCCGCTCCCTCTGATGTTTGTGTAAACACTGGGAACATCAAACCCCTCCCTCACCTAATGTGGGCAACATCTAAAACCCCACTCATCCACTGCCTGCTGCATGAAGACTCCATTCACCTAATGTGGGCTGCATGAAAACCCCACTCATGTAGAGTAAGGCCGATTACATCAAAACCCCTCTCACCTAAAGTATGGCCAACTACATCAAAACCTCTGTAACCTACAGTAAGGCTGACTATATAAAAGCATTGCTCATCCAAAGCTTACCTCATCAAAACCCCACTCACCCAATGTGGGCTGCATCCAAACCCCACTCATCTACAGTACAGCCAACTACATCAAAACACCACTCTCCTACAGTGTAGGCTGACTACATCAAAACGCCACTCATTCATGGCCTGCTGCGTCAAAATCCTACTCATTCATGGCCAACTGCTTCAAAACTCCACTCACCTAGGGTAAGGCTGACTACATCCAAAACTCAACTAATCCAGGACCAACTGCTTTGAGACCCCACTCACCTACAGTAAGGCAGAAAGCATCAAAACCCCACTCACTTACAGTTAATGTTGTCCACATCAAAACCTCAGCCACCTAAAGGCTGACTCCATCAAAGCTCCACTCACAAAACACCTGCTGCACCAAACTGCAACTCGCAAAATTTCCGCATAGAACCCCCTCTCAACAAGAGTAGGTCCACACGAAAACCCCATTCACAGTGCCTGCTCCATCAGAACTGCACACACACAAGAGCTAACACTGGCTCTACACAACAGTACATCTTCCCAAAATAAATGTTCAGGAACTTTCTCACCACTGCTTTCACTCAACGTCTTGACTGTTTTCCTTTTTTTCTCAACCCCTGCCCTTCAATTTTTTTTTTTTTTTTGCATTTAATAATTACAAAAATTTAGTGAACGTCTGCATGATTGAATTCATGAGATTTTCCTGTGGCTAAATCCACAGTACCTGTTTCTCGTCATCACTCAACCCACTGGAAGCAGGCAGCGAGTACATAATTACAGTCTATGCCTGAAATACTTGCGACTTGCAGAGTGTACAAGAAACATATACCATGTTTTTTTTTTTTTTTTAAAAGGGGAAAAAATTTAAAACCATGTAGGTACCAGTGTGATGTGTATGAATGGTTCTCCACAACAGCATTATAAGTAATTTAAGAACTGCAATTGACTGAGAGGAAAGAAAATTAAAAATAAAATTAAAAAAAATTTGGCAGTCAGCAGTGCTGTTTTGCTGTTAGACACTGTCGTTCGCAGCGGGTCCAGGTTAGATCGATTGACTGGGTGCTTTCTTGTTGAGATGTAAAAGTTAGCCTGAGAGTATGGGAACGGCGAAAGGCAGCACACCTGCCCCGGGTCCCGTAATGCGGATCAGCTGTGTTTCCAGCGTATCGCCAGGGCCACGGCAGGCCCTCATAAAGGGCCCTTTGTGAGCATGCCCCCCCACCCCCCTTGTTGGCGAGCTTCGCGGCTGTTGGTAAATGAAAGGTGTGTATGTTATAAGAAGCCGCGGCTCTGTGCCAGGACCCCGCAAGCTCCCGGCCAGCGCAGTGCCAGGGCCGCCGAAGATAACGCCGCTTTTGTGGGTGTCTGGGGCGTTCACGCCGAGGGGGGGAGAGGGAGAGAGCCGCAGGCGCGGAGCGCTGTGGGTGGACCCCTCTTGGATGCGACGGATACCTGTCTCCGCACTTATGATAAGTTTTATGTGAACTGGACCGTGCAGCGGAATTCATTGCTTTTTATATAAATCCCTCACAGAGTAGATATGATCATCTAGAACAGAGCTGCTTTGATTTTCATTTTTAAATGTCCTGTTCTACCTTCTTCAAACTGTAATACCATGTTGGTCCCATGTGATCCCATGATGTTGATCAGTCTGTATTTTTGCTGTTTTCAGAAAACTTGGTTATAAACAGGGCATTAAACTGGGGGACATATATTTATATGTCATTGAAATTTGCTATTTTTTTTTTTGTTGTTCATGTTTTCTCTTTGCTCCAAATTTCTGAAAACCTGCTTTGTAGGCAGTGGGGCTATAACAGGAGAATAGCTTCAGTAATTAACTGGTTAAGAGGCAGGAATTTAACGTGTTACACGCAAAAACATAAAATAATCAGTTAATTTCTAAGTCAAAATAATTTTTTTTTTTTCTTTTCCATTTTACTTGTCATTGTCCTCTGTGATCCTTTCCAACATAAAAACATATATTAATGTTTTGATTTATTGTTTTTTGTCCCATTGGAGGATAAAAAAAAAAAGTTCAAAGAAACATTCCTTTAAAGACAGTGAAGATTTATACTGTCGGTCTAGTCATTTGGCAAATGAATTGTGAGAAAGTTTGAGTATTTTCAAGGGGTAAGCAGAAGTGTGAAGCCGAGTGAAATTTATTCCAGTGAAAAAGGTGTCAGCGCTTTGTTTATCGGCCAGGAGGCAGTGGGGTCGTGGAGGGAGACGTTGCTTCGCCCTCCTCCCACACCGCAGCCCGCACGGTGTGTCTCCTCCTAGGTTCTGGTGACGTTTTTATTCCTCCGGTCAAACACAGAGGATTTTGGGGAGTTACGGTAATTGATTATAGAAAAGAGCAGCTTAGTGCACGTCTGGGAGTATTCCTTCTTTCCTCACGCCCACTTTTTAAAGAGAATGTCCTGGTAATTACGTTTAGCCGACTGCGCACGGCGTCGACTGTGGGCTTCTGCTTTGCTTTCCGTGCCGCACCACACCAGCAGGCCGAACGTGTCCCCCCCCACCCTGAGTGTATGTAAAGGCTTTTTGAGTTTACCACAATTATCGGCCATTTTCATCGCAGGGTTTGCAATCTGCAGGCTCTGTAACTGGAAACTTAAAGTACATCAAACTGAGGGAAAACAGCCATAAAGTAAACATCTAAAATCTCTCACAAATGATCCACACACGATTTTGCTTTGAAATCTTTTTTTAAAAGGCTACTTCCATATAATTTTGTATACCAATTTTGTGTCTTTTTTGTGTTTTTTAGCATAAGAGCACAAATATAATTAAAACATTTTATTTTAAGACATGAAGACAAGTTCAGACTCCACTTTTTTGTTTTCAAATGTAATTGGAATAAATTTTGTTCTTAATTTAAATTATTGACCTTAATGACATAAAATCACACAAGTATGTTTCTAATTGATTTAGAGGAAAAAAAGGAGGATTTAAAATCCCTCTTTCAGGTGTCTGTTTTTGTGTGTGTTGGTATGATGCTGTATTATTACAGAATATATGTTTGTTTGATGTAAAGTTAGGAAACAAGAGTCAGTGAGATTACAGCATATTTAATACTGACAATAAATAAAATAATAATAATGATAATAAAATGTCAATGTAAGAGGGTGTCTGTGATACATATTTTATGCAAATATTTCATTCATATATAGGGACTGTTACACTGGTATATTCTAGCTTGATTTAAATTTACAGTAGACCACATAGGATTACAACAAACATGCAAATGAAAAATAACTAAACAATAATTTCTCTTAAAAAGGTTAAAAAAAAACACAATATGTGGCAACACACTTAAACCTCTGTGATAAAGAGTAAGTTCATTACAAAATATTTGTAGAGGCACTGGTCATAAATGTGTCTTCTGTTTTTGAACCAGAAGTATTAAGGGTGTAAATCTTGGATTACAATGGAAGAGAGCCATGCCTGTGTATGGACTCAGACTGTTATCCATGATAACGACGTGACACTGACACCACTTTAACAGCACCTTTGAGATTAAAGGAAACATCGGAGTACTATGTCCGCACAGCCTCAGTGTCGTTCTTACCCCAGACTTCCTACTTGTTTCAGCAGTGCTCCACAGCTCTCAAAGTTAACGAAAAGTTCGCGATTTAGTCTGGAATCGAGGAGAACACCAGCGACCAGGGCTGCGCCGAAAAAAAAAAAACCAGGACATATTTTAGCTGCAGTGCGGCACAGCAATTAGACGATCATTTGTTTTTCCATAGATAAAAATCTGGAGTGTTCTGTCCAAAAGCGCGGTGCCGGGGCGGCGGTCTGGCAGCGGGCACTGGGTTTGCGGAGTTCTGAACCAGCCCGGGGAGGTCGAGAGCCGGGGTGGTCCGCCGCGGCTTTGCTCTGCACTAGTCTTTACCCTTTTGTGTAACTTCTTGAATTTTCTGTTGATAAACTGACATTCCAATAGATTTTCCTTGGCCTCGGGCCTGGGTTTAATATTGAAATGGTGAATTAATATGAAAAAAAGGGCTTGTGTAATGGCTGAAATCTGAGGTGAAAACAGATCGCTTTGACTTCTGCTTTCCCCAGCTTCTGGGCTTTCTCCTGCAGCGGGCTGGGCCACGGCCCGCTGTCTGCGCGGACAGGAGGGGCCGGGAAGGGCCCCCGCGTTTTGCGGGGTTCCAGCTCCTCCGCGTCCAAACAAAGCACTCTCGGGCTGCGGCCTCACTGATATCATCTCCTCTCTCTCCCCTTTGATCCTCATCGCAGGAGCCAATTTCGTAACCCGGAAAATTAGCCGCTCGGTGGCTAAGATTCACCTGGGACAACTGGATTGCTTCAGCCTGGGCAATCTGGACTCCAAGAGAGACTGGGGTCACGCCAAGGACTACGTCGAGGTAGGTTTCGGAGGGGATGCCGAAAAGTCTCTTACGCGCACACCCACACAGACGTGCTCACGTTTGCATACATGATTGCACGCACGCACGCACGCGCGCACATGCACATGCACGCACACAGAAATGCACACGCGCTCACACACACATTCAGCCTGGTGGGGTGTGTTTTCCTAGATCATTTCAAACAGAAATATTTGATCTGCATGGAGTCTCCTGTGAACTGCTGCCAAAAGGGAGTGGGCCCGCTGCTGGGAGTCTACAGAGAACCCTCGAGTTTCCCAGAATTTAGAAGCATCGAAGTCGACTAGTGTTCCACATCTTAAAAGAGCAAAAGGAGAAGGTTTTGGGGGGGGGGGCGGGGGGGGGGGGGGGGGGGGGGGGGGGAGAAAAAAGAAAGACAGATATTAAGAAAGCGACTGATCCTGTGAATCATGACAGAAATACGGCTGTGTGTTTAACGTAGCGGTGCCAGCGATCAGCAAGCGACCCCGGCATGAAAGGAACAGCGGGCGCGTCCGGATCCCATCCAATGTGGAGGCCGACGCTATTGTTCGGCGCGGGGTTGCGCAACACCGCGCGGAGACGGAGGCGCTAGTGGGGAGCCGCCCCGCGTCGCCACGGCCCTTTGGATCCCCGCACGGTGGTCTCACTTTGGCTTGTTGTGATTGAAACGTTAAAACACTTCCTACCTCTCCCGACATGAAAAAACCGCAGCGACTTGGCAGATTTAGGGTTTGTTTTATTCAACGTGAACGGCCAGGAATTCCAGCAGAGGTTTCTCTGCCGTCTATAACCGTACAGCCTACATGCTGTAATTATTGATTTATATAACGTGTTTCTGTTTCTCTAATTAAGAACATGCGTACAGGAAGGGGACTCAGCAGCTGCAGCTGTTTGACACGAAATACTGCTGTCCGACAGAGCATCCAGCGTGGCGCTAACGCTGGAAGCCAGACCGTCTCATCCACGATACCTCCTCCTTACCCTCTATTTTCCGTTCATTTCAAGCAGCAGAGACTCAGACAGCCGTGTAACAGTAGGTCTGAATCATTCAGTCTGCCCCTTGTTCACTGTTATTGCGGTTAGTGCAGATAACAGGACGAGGGTGCTCTGACAGTGCTCTCTGTGCATAGACTGGCTTTCATCTCCAATGCTGGAGACCACTGGAGGCCAAAGCATTCCTCTGGCCTTTGGGCCTGTTCAGGACTGAATCAAGCTGTTTATCAATGGGAACTGGGAACGCCCATGGTTCCAGGTATAGTCAGGTCCTGGTTGAGTGACATCTCGAGAAGCCTAAAAGCCTGTGTATATCTGAGCAGGTGAGGACACTGCTGGTGTAGAATCAGCCAATGCCTTGGCCGAGTGTACAGTATGTCAGTGATCAGTCAATCAGTATGGAGTAAAGAGTGGACTTAAGAGTGCTTATTTTAAACAAGTCTTAGCCTTTGAAATTATGAGAGCCAAATCAGAAAATGCACAAGCATGTCTGAAACCTCACAGAAAGGCAAGGCCTTCCTTTTCTTTTTGAAGAATTACTAAAAAATTACTAAAAAGCCTAAATTGTGCGTTGACTTTTCTCATTTGAATACTTTGATTAACAAAAGTGACTGCCAGCGTGTTTTAGCTTCCACTTTCTTCAGGAAGTGATTTCACCGACATGTTGCTCAGGATTTTTGCAACAGAAAAGCACTTATGCTAATCTTTCACTTGGCTCATCAGGCTAGCTCGGTTGATGTTGAGGATTCTGTTCGCGGTAGGTGGACGTTTTCCGGGCCTGCTGCATTGTGGGAGGCCCCAGCTGGGCGGGGGGGAGGGAAGGGTGGTCTGGCAGCGTGGGGCCGCTCGGGCAGGTCTCCCCCAGTTTGAGATCGGCCAGGTTTCCTGTGTGCGCACAGGCAGGCGCGCGGCTATTCCTGTCCCGGGTGAATCATGCGTCTCCACGACGCGCTCGGATCTGGTTTCTCCCCGGGCCAGGTTTTGCGGGAACTCAAACAGGAGCTGAGAAAATGCCCAAACTAGGGAAAAATGCGGCCCACTCGCACATGTGTTAGCTCTGTTTGCAGGGACTTCTCATTGACTCGCATTGTGTTTACATAACCCATTCCCAGCTACGCCCAAGTCCAACCTGATACACACACACACGCGCAGATGCACAAACGCTTTGGTCATTGTGACCACACTTGTATTCTTGGTGTAACTGCGGAAGGAAAAAAAATGATTGAAGCCTTCTTAGCATTTTAATTGTGTTTCCAAGCAGTATTTTACGCCAACACTTTAAGACTTTAAGACTTAATGGTGTTGAATCATGATTGTCTTGGCAGTTATTCCACAAGCAGTGCTGTCTTGTACTGTGCTGTGATACATGAGGCAATGGTCATCTTACTGTTACGCGGTTTTTTACTAGCACTGTCTGTCTGGAAACCGCCTTAAATTAACTCAGCTTATCGTTTTCAGTGCTAAGCAATAAATAAACGCCTCCAAGTGGATGAGTTCGAATCTTGGCAGCTGTCCACTGTGTCATTTGACACACACACAAACACACACAAACGTATAACTCAATAGTGCAATTATGAGTTAATGACAGTTGATAGTGTGATGTTTTATAGGCCTTGTGCTCTTTATTCTCAGCTGGCTTAATGGGCTAACGTTGCACGCGTAGGGATAAGGATCTTTTGATCTATTACACAGTCTCCTCTGTGCTTACTGTACAAACATGCAGCGTCTCGAACTCTGTTTATTTGACTGAAGAGCAATAAATGTATCAAATACCACTATAGAATTTTATGGAAGTTTCAGAAAATTTTTGATATACGTACGTCATCTCTTAATATTTTTTTGACTGGCCCATTATTGTTAGTATGGTTTTCACATTAGTTTGGAAAACCCTGTTATTCATATTAATGAATTAAATGGTAATGAAATGTGCATTTGATATATCCATGTTATGGAGTGAGAGAAAGTTAGCGCCTCACAGTGTAACTCTTGGTACTGTCTTAATAATAATCAGCATGATCATTCGTATTGTTGAATATAAAATCCAGATTCTCCTTTGTCTTTTCTGGCCTAAAACAATAAACCTGGTATTAAAATCATTCATTTCAAAATACATATATTTAACATCAGTCAGTTTGATCGCTTTAATCTTCATAATGCAGCTAAGCAGAGCGGTGTGTTTGAGACACATTTTTAAATGGTGAATCCACTGACCCGTCATAGCGAAAACCCATGTTTTCCATTCGGTGCGTGGAAGCATGTAACCATGACATAACCGAAACACAGCAGCCCGTAAGCAGAACCATGTGTGGCTGCACTCTCCCGCCTGCTCCTAACGGGGAAATTGTCCCTAATTGCATCTAAATACATTTGGTTTGGTATGAGGGGGCATGTTGTATATCATCTCGTCTCCTCTAATGACGCCCGCACGTGTGCGGTCAGGGATCTTCTGGCCCGGGAATATCCAGTGTCACACACACTGTACACGCCCAAACTAACTTTTTTTTTTTTTGGCAAAGTCTCCATTTCAAAAAAGTATTGAAATTATCAAACCGTGTAATATTGCATAAAATTACCTGAGGCAAATCAAAAGCAACCCGTTGCCATACTCTGTTAAGTACTGTACTCTGAATTATAGCTCTTAGAGAAAAAAAAAGTAATAAAATGCATATGAAATTGTTAGGGGGGAATGTGTGCTTTGAAGAATAGCTTTTTTGTTTTAGTTTTGCTTTGGCCTATGCCATGGACCCATTTGTTTGGGTATTTTCCAGCCATTCTCCTTCAAACCCTCCTTCTCCTCTCTGTGGGTGCCTGGCCAGGAATCCGGGCATCTCTCCTTCCCCTCTTGTCTTGTTTGGAGGGGATATTTGACTTGGACCAGGTGAGCAGTTCCCTTCGGCCTCGTAACACCCGGCCCGCACCGACCCGTTCCTCCGGCGAACCAGACACCCCCCCGGACCCTCCTGCCAGGGGTGAGTGACGAGCGGCATGCTTATTAGCGGTTCACGTCGGTAACTGCGCTGCTCTCGTTCACGGAAAGCTGCGCTGTTTGGTGGCGCGCTCTCGCCCAGAGCTGTAGTTATAGTTGTCTCTCATGGATTTATAGACGCCCCATCAGAGGAACGTGTGTTTGGCAAGCCCAACAGGTCTGATTTAAACCATGTTACATGCCCCACTCATACCAGTGGGGCTGGTTCCTCATTTTGTGCTCTGTTATTTGGCAACAGGCACAACAGCTTAATGGGTCTCTGCATGTGAGGTGTTAAGTGTTTGCTAATTAGCTGTCATATGTTTCAAGCGTAATTACAAGCGTCTGCCATCCAGTGCTATAGGGTCAGAGTGCTGTAAGGACACCACGGTGTCTGTAAGCGAGCATTCTCATCAGTGTGGGGCACTGTAATCTGTATTTTGCCCACGCTCTTCCTCTCCGCCATTGGCAGGCTCCGGGCTTACAGTCCAATCCCGGTGATAAGGGTCGGAGCGGGGGCAAGGTGGGAGGGGTCCGCCGTGGTGCAGATTGGACCGTGCATTTCTCACATCCTCGCAGCTCAGAGCGCCTGGAATGGTAGATTACTGTGGAATTTCCTCTAACGGGGGCAGGCTTTTAAAAGGGTGTGAAGCGCTCTTTACAAAGCGGCTGTTTCTCTCGCACCGGGCCGTAAAGCGAAGCCCAATTCTGTGGCGCTCGGCGGGGCCTGGTCCTGCAGATGGCAGACGTTTGAGAACCGCAGGGGCCGCGGTCAGCGAGGCCGTCATCGGGGATGAACGGTGGATCCCACCTTTTTACGCAGCCAGTCCTTGCACTTGAACGGCTGGAGGAAGTTTCCATGTCAAGAACCTGGTGTTGCGCAGAAAAACACATTTTTCACTCTCAGTGGAGTTCTTAAAACTGAATATAAACCCACATGCTGAATTAGTCCACAACAAAAGGGATTAGGAAAAAAAGGGAACAGGAGCAGCATAGCTGGGAAGTACAAAATCTGTATGTATCCTCAAAAAGAAAATTTATTAGAAAAATCAGCCAAGTGCCATCTTAATTTCTAAAGGGTGGGTGTTGTGAGCCATTAGCAGGAAAAAAAAGAATATGCCTCAGGCTGGGTCCCTGTCTCCTCATCCTGTCTGCTGTGTGTGTGCTCTGTGTGGAGTTTCACTAGCTGCTCTGCGCTTGGGACAGCATGTCTTTTTTTCCTCTTCTTTTTCTCCCCTCTGTTGTTGGAAATCAAACGTCAAAGCTCAGAGAGGGCCGTTCACAGGAAATCACGCGCCGCAGCGCCGAACATTTTTGGCCGGCCCCCGAGCAGCTGGCCCGAACCCCCCTGGCCAGTTCTGCCTCATTGCCCTCCCAGAATGCTATAACGCCGTCTGTTGTCTTCTGGGCCACCGCGGTCCGTGCCCTGGTATGTTGCCGGAGGGATCCTTTTATGGACGCCTCCCGATCCTGCCATGCAACCCGAAAAAACCATCTCCCGAAACATGTTTTTTCGGTAACAAAGGGGAAAAAGGTCTGCGTCCCAGTCCGTTCCCTCAGAACTCGATTAGGCCTGTATTTTTTTAACATGCTTTTTTTGTTTTTGTTTGTTTTGCTCTGTTTTCACTACAAAATGTCTGCTCCATTTGCTGAAGCCACCTCCTGAATTGTAATGGACAAGCACAAGGTTTTTTTTTTTATTTTGGGTTTTAGCTGTACATGAATGAAACTGAAAGAATACACTTAAAGCGCACATTTACTGTAAGCATGTGACAAAATACCTACACAGATGTGAAATGAAACCTGATGAATGGCGTCTGAAGAGTTGCTGGTTCCCCCTTCTTATGTTCAGGTGCTACTCTGGCCTGGTGTGTAATTTTCCGTGTGAAGCAGCTGTCTCCCTCTCTCCCCTGTAATGGTTACAGATGAGCCTAATTAGCCAATCAGAGCAGCGATCTGCCCCAATCAGGGATGATGAATGGGAATGATCGGCGGCGGGCATCCATTCATCATGGCTGTCAGTGCCCGAAATGACAGCCGGGGTCCAGCATTTTAAAGGAACGTCCCCAGGACAGTCAACACTGATCCATAATGCAGATAGCACTGGCCCAACCAGGCTGGCTAGTGTGGGATGTGGCCAATCCCCACCCCCCCCTTCCACATTAAACCCAGGCTCAAAACCTGGGCGGGGCACTTAACACTGCTGTGCAAGCAGGTTACAAATGTATCAGATGCTAAACTGTTAGCGCCTTAGCTGACCCCGGGTAATGGCCCCTGCTAAACAAACAGGAAAAGCGCTAACTGTAAAAAATGTGTGAATCTGTTTACAAATGCTTAGCAAGGCATATATCAGTGCTGTTTGCTTTGTGTTCCCTCACTCGAAATAGGCATTAGTTCAGATGAGATTCAAGTCCTTTAGCTGTCAGAAAGGAATGTGCTAAAGACTAAGGCTGTAGTGTAGGATACATAGAACTTGTACAGAACAAACACTACTGTTATACTGGAATTGTTCACTCGAAGATACAAGTGACAGCATAAAATTTATTGAAGCTTACAAGACTTGGTACATGCAAATAGATGTGCGTTTTTTTAGTAGCTACATGTGGAGGTTTTTTTTTATAATATTACAAGAAAAGTTATTTGCAGAGTAATCTATAACGGGTGCATTGGGCACTCTTTAAGCAGGCGATTATATAAGACGGCAGAGGCTTTGAGCACAACTGTGGTTTAAGATGCAAAGCTGGTGAATGAGACCGAACCAGCCACCAGCAGTGTTTTCCAGGATATGGAAGGAACATGGAGAGGTTGCTTACTCTCTCACCCAGAGAGGAGGGCCGAATCCTGCAACGCTTTGAATTCTGTTGCCCTGACCGCTCGGCACAGATGGTGATATGGCCGTTCTGTGTTTTATAAGCTTGGTCAGGGCCACGCCTGTGTTTATGACACGGTTCATCTCTCGGCCGCTGACAGAGCCGAGGTACGGTACCGCACGCTCCGAGCCGTTCCTTCAGTCTGCCCTCTTCGACCTTATTTGTGAAAGAGTTAACCTTGCTAGACTGAGTTGTAGTTCATAATTCATAACGGCTCATCTACATGAAAAACATACACATACAAAGTCATTTTCATGTCCTTTTTGACCCCAACTTTTTAAAAATTGTTTTTGAGAGCTGCATTTTTTTTTTCTTCATGTGAAAAAAGAAACAGACTAAAAAAGAGGACAAATGCCCTGGGTGCTCCTTCTGTGTTCTGCAGAGCACATAAACCTCCATCTGTCATATCACTTCGGTCAGGGAGGGACTGGGATTATTGATTTGAAGACTCTCTGTGCTCTCTCTCCCCTCGGCTCTCTGCAGTCCCCTATGTGGACAAACCCGTAAACCAGCACTGGCAAACTTCATATCATCTGGTGTCCGCCCGTAATGCGTAATGCATGCGCCGCGGTGGTTCATCTGGAATTAATGTCCTACCTTCATGGTAAATAAAAAGTCAGGCGTGTGCTCGAGGAAGATACAAGCATGTCTTACAGATACGCTGTAAAGGATGATGCCTCATCGGCCTTTCGTGGGTACAAGCACCATTGCATTTCATTTTCCCTGTGTTTCTCATAGCGCTGCTGCCTGCGCAATGAGCCTGCAAATCATGGCACGGCATGTACACTAACCACGCTGCGTGTGTCATTTCTGGCAGAGACACGGTTTGAAAAACAGGAATGCTTATGAGATTACAAGATTATATTACAAGGTTATATTAATGATTTGTTTTATGTTTTTCTCTATGTATGTGTAGATGTTGAATGTTGCAAGAATAATTCTCTGTCTACTTCGTCTACTTCAAATCACAACAAATCAATTTAAATAACTACTTCATGCAACGGAACGCACATGTGAATATGTCGTGTCATATAGAATTACATGTGTGCGACAAACACAGCTCGACCCAAAAGCTGAATAAAAGTCCGAATGTGTTTATCAGTTGAAAAGCCATTACTTTCGCCGTTTCCGCAGTAAAATAAGCATAAAAATCTGTGAAACAAGATTCACCACATGCAGTCTCAGATGGAAAATTTTTTTGGAATAATAATGAAATCAAATCTCCATAAATTCTCAATTTATTTAACGTCGTTTTACGTCATTTATCTGTGAAGCAAAGCAAATGCAGACAACTCTCAAACGAGGAATTTGCAAATATATTTACAAAATGTTTTTTTCTTACTATTTTTCTATTTTTAACAGCGTGATGTGTTGTTTAATTTAACTTGGATTGATTGCATCATTACAGATCATCTATTCCAGCTTCAGGTCACATTGTTAAAAAAAAGAAATAATTTTTTTCACGCATGAGCCATTGTAGCCCTTCGCACAGAGACACGGCGTGTCCAGGAGGCAGCGTTCCGCGTCGCTGTAGTTTTCGCGTCAGCTGGGGGAGAGAGAGAGCGCCTCGGGCGTTACTCTACAGGTGGGCCGTACGTTATACCCTGTCACTTCCCTTGTGCCCGCTCACACTTCTCTAAAGAGAATTGAAAAATATTTGTTTAATGTCTCCCGCTTCGCAGCTCTGTGTTCGCCGACCGGTAAATCAGCTGCGGTGCTGTGCAGCAGGACCAGATAAGAGGGCTCTCTGGTTGCCCCCGCTCACCTTTTGTGGGAGCCGACCGACTGAGCGCTGGAAATTAATTGGCTGACATCTGTTTTCAGATACAGGGGGGAATAACTGTTTTCTCTATAAGGTCATATTTAAGAAAACAAAATGGAAAAGCGAGGAGTCTGCCAAAACAGTGTTGGTAAATGATGATGCCACTTAGCAATTCAGTTTACGATCGATTTACAGTACATTCAATTTAGAAAGCTATTTAAATCTGTAGAGTGATCATTTTCATTGAAATTTATGAAGAATAGTTATATGGAAAAAAGAACTTTGTATTCTAGAACAAAAAGCAAAGAGATACAAGGAGAAAGAAAACAAACTCTTCTGATAAAAAAAGAAAAATCATGTTTTAACTTTATTTTTCAACTCTTACTTCCATACTATTATAAATTTAGCTCTTAGGATCATTGTTGCATTTGGTCTGTTATAAATGTTGCATGCTATTTTCTATTATTACTCAGGGGCACTTTAGGAGTATTGCCTGCTGGATAGCAGTACTGGAACAGATGCTAGTTTTTACTGTCCAGATTTTTCACCTCTGTCTCATGATAATCCTCATCTACAATTAATGAGTGTATAATGTTGTATTTATTAATACAGACCCATTACCAAGCCAGAATTGCACTGCCACATATATGTATATTTACATACATATAATATTTATGGGTATATATTATATTTATGGGTACACATGGAGAAGCGGTGTTATTTAGCAAATTACTGCCTGCAGAGTTTTTTCATGGTTCACCATCATCATTATCTTCTCTTAGGTTATATTTCTTGGTACCTTTGTGTGTGTACTTGCTGTTGTGGTTACATGTCAGAAATACTTTTGTGTGTAAGTGTAAGAGTGTGAGAGTATAAGAATTGGAGGAAGAAAGTGAGGAAAATGTGCGTCCATGTGTGTGCAGGCGTGCATGCATGTGTGCGTGTGTATGTGTGTGTTCTGCTGTGTGCTGTGTGTCCGTGCATATGCGTCTCAGGGGAGCATCCCGGTGCCTGTCCTGGGCAGGTCAGTGGTGGCTGCAGCAGCACCGGCGCAGGGGTCGCCCCCCCTCCCTGGCCCTCTCCCCACCCCCGGCGTTCTCAGGTGCGGGGCCAGAGCGGCCGGGCCTCCCCTGGGGGAGGGTGCACCGCAGATGGGTCGAGTTTAGGAACATCTTTCAATGCCTGGGCGGCCGCGTTCTCCTGGCATCTCGCAGCAGCAGAGTAAATAAACAGCAGGCAGCTGCAGGCTCAGTTCACCTCCCAGTCACAGGGGGCGCCGGGGGGTGGAGGGGTAGGGGGGGGAGCTGGAATTAATTGCAAGTGAAACCCAAGACATGCTTAAGCTGCAGTGCAATAAAGCCAAGCCTGTAAAGGCCGAGACCCGAGTGTTGTAGCACGGTAAACGGATGAGAAGCCTCAAGTCCCAAGGCAATCACCTCTCGGCGTTGATGGAGGCACGGCTGCTCCGAATTAGGGAGAGAGAGGTGCTAATCGCTCCCCCCTCCACCCCACCCCACCCCACACACACACACAGATATCACACGTTTAGTGGTGGAGGACTCTGATAAACATTCATCATCTAAGAATGGAAGCAAATAAGCAGACACATGATAAACACATTTCTTTTTCTCTGGTAATGCATTTTTGTGCTCATTGTTTTTGTCTGCATAGCAGGGTCAGCGACCACAGGATCAGTAGCCAGAGTTTATACAATAATTATAATTTTCTTTCATTTATCATTCTGCTACCAGGATTACTGAATTTTGATATTTTGTGTTATTTTGAATATTTCTCATATATGCATGCTGAATCAGTTAGAGGCATGTGGGTTGCAGCATTTGAAGTTGAAGCAAGTTGAAGTCTCTGAACCACTGAAATTAAGCAACACAGATATATTTTAAATGCGTTGGTGAACTCCAGTAATACCTTTTTTTTTCCTTTTTTCTCTCTTATTTTTGCCAAAATCTTAGATTAGGTGAGTACATTAAATTAAGATACTACAGGAATAAACCGTGAGAATAATTCAGAGAGCAATATTTTTGTAACTTTCAGTGTTCTGCCTCTGCTCTGAATACTTCAGATATTTTGTCTTTCAATAAAACAACAAAAAGAAATCAGAACTCTTTATTTTATACATTCATGTCCTGAAATGGCTTTGTTTTCAACAAGTGTCACAGAAGGATATGCACGGTGCTATCCAGTATTTCAGTATTTTCATCCTTTGGAGGTCATGCATTCAACGACCCACATCAAATTTTAAAAGTAATCATATGATCACACTCTGTCCAAATATGTGACTAAGATGAAGTCCTGCTATTCTTCGTCCCTCAGGACAGCTGGGTTGTGGGTAATTTCGTAGTCCCGCTTCACCTTTAACTGTCATTGGCAGGCTGAATTCCCGCTTGCGAGCGGCGTGATGTGTATGTTTCTGCTTTTCACTTTCGTTCCCCCTGATTCCCCAAAAAAAAACGACTGAAAAACTTAAACACGTCTCCACGGAGGATAAAACATGCATTGCGCGCAATTAGCTCTGATACTTTGGTTTTGATTTGCGTCTCGTGTGAGATGTTAACTGTAGCCATATTTTCAGCCCTTGATTGACCCGTCATTGTTTTTTTCTTTGGCTGTGTACATTGAAAAGCGCTTTTCTCAGCAAACGCCGTCTGGCCGAGTTTCCTGTGCCCCGGCGCTAACATTTACGCTGTTATTAGCCTCACCCCTGTGGTATCGCAGAGCAGGGCCGTCACTCCGGTGGTCCCCTCTAAAAACCCCCAGGAATGATGGACGTGCTGGGCTCCAAGAGGCCTTGAAGTCGGACATTTCCACGCTGGAACGTCAGGGCAGCACAGTCTTAGGAAAACAACGTTTTGGCCTCATTTTAAGGAGGAATTCTGTTTTGTTTGAAGGACATTTCGCTTGTCTTTCAATGTGTTATGCAGAATACGTTCATATGTAAAACGACTATGTTCCCAGGTTTTTTGGAAGGTAGTGTTTCATAATCGGAAGACCACAGTTAATCTAATTAGTTGAGGAAGTGTTTATGTTTATGACGGTGAAATGTTCCCGTTCCATTGGGAATCTACTTTATATTTCAAGGCATTTAATTCTTCTGGATTTTATTTAATTTACTGTTAGTATTTTCCAATGAAAATTCTGGCAGTTTTCACTGAAAACCGTTTTCATTGAATGATAAAGAAAGTGGAACAAGAAATTGTAATACCATTATATTGTAATAATGATGTATATAATAATCAGTTATTGTCATTGTTGTCCTTAGTTATAACAAAAATAACAAAAAAAAATCAATAAGGAGAATATTTGAGGACAGAGACTAGAGACAATCTTGTTTTGTTTTTTGTTTTTGTTATCTTCCTTCTATGGAAGGTGCAGCTTTCAGTGCAACTGGTAGACTGAAGCATGCATTTTACTGCAGTGTGTTAGCCGGTGCCGGTGCTGGGTGTGCCAGATGTGGCTCTGTGTGTGGGGGACACTGTCAGTGTGCGGAGGCTCCTGGCTGGAGCGGCAGCCCCCAAATGAGGTAACGTTAGAACCCCGCGCTGATACAGCAAAGCCACTGTGCCTGTTTTCACCCACCAACAGGTTCATTCTTCATGAGTATGAATGCTCCGGATTTAGCTAGACGCCTTAACAAGCTCTTTTTAAATTGTTCCAAAACGCCCCGGAGTAGCCATTAAACCTTAGCCCTATGCAGTCATTTAATGCCCCTTGCTTAGCGGTGATATACAACCATTTCCGCAAATGCGAGATGCCTGGAATCTGAACCCCAGCGAAGGCCCGAGATGAAAATCATATTTTTAGTTTCCTTTCGGGTAAGTCTATTTATAAACAGTACATTCTTGTAGATATTTGTAAGTATGGTATGAGTTAAAAAAAAGAGATCCTTGTCTCGTTCTGCTGAAAATAAGTGACTTTTGGTGGGCCATGGGGGTGTGTGTTCGGCAGGGGGAATTCCACATTTCCTCTGGGGGTACTCAAAGTGCCAGTGTCAGCCTCCAGTGAGGGGGGAGTGCAGCGACTGGCCGGCAGCGCTCGGAGATCAGGGCCGACCTCGCAAACAAGGCCAAGGCCTGAGTCAGAACGCTGGGTCCAAACCTTGGGTTCTGTTCCTCTGGCAGCCTGGAGCCAGGACCCTCACAGGACAGCTTGGACTGGCTGATCCCAGTCTCTCCTGGGACAGAAGCCTCTTTGCCTATCCATTGCTGCTTCTTATTGTATTGTGGCTGCCAGGCTGTCTGTGCACACCCACCTTGAGTTGCTGCTGCTCAGCCAACATTTTCCCATGATTCCATCTGATCTGGGCTCTGTGACATGCAGGCTTCTGATAGGATGACAAGGCTTACCCCTTGCTATCCCTACCCTACCTTCAGGCAACTGATTTTAGCACCTCCACTTATCACCAACATTGATAAGCCCCCAAAAGTGGCTTAGTCAGGGTACAGTTCAGTAGTCAGCAAAGATTACAGTACATTGTTTTGTTTTTTTTTTTTTGACGTACTACTTCAAAGGACCTGTGAGAATGGAGGTGGCAGGAGAAGGAGCCTGGAGCTTGTTCTTTAATGTGCAGCGGTGCAATTTAATGTGTGATTCAGCACAGTGCACTTGTCTGGCTCATTGAATTTTCTGCTCTTCCAGCAGAAAGTTAACTGTAGAAGAATACCTGCCCTACCTAAATGAAGGCAGTCTGATGAAAAGCACTTTGTGCGCCTGAGGGCAGGTAGAACCTGAGTGAGCAGTCGAACGGTCAATACATGTATTGTCTGTCTGTGTCTCACTTCGCGGCTTTGATAAGCCCTGTGTTTTACTAATGTAAATAATTTTGTGGAGTTTTTGCATTTTAATGGTTGCTGTTATCTGCTTCTTCTCTGTCACCTTGACAGCCTGTTTGAGCACCTTGTTTGTTACTGCTTGGTTCTTTTTGTAAAAGAACTGCAAAATCAACCAGCTCGGCCTACCTGCTGCTCACATAACATACACCACTTTTGCAGCTTAATAGGTTTTTTCTGCTTTTTTTACTGTCTGACATTCAGCCTCAAGAGAGCATCAGGCATAATTTGTGCTTAACCAGTTAGTCTGGGTTACGATCTAATCCTCTCTTAAGTCCTCCAGAAATTCACTTTTTCACTCCGTTCTGTGATTGGTATGTTTAAGCTCAAAGAAGGGAGCAAAAACACCTTCGGCACCTGAGGCATTGTGGGAATCCACCTCTAACGAGCGACTTTGTAAAAGGCTATTAATCACTGGAAATTGCAGGTTTTGAAACCGCTCGAGAGACGACTTCTGACAGAGATGAGTGTGTAGCTGGGCCCTGGGGGGAGGGGGGGTAGTTGCATAGCCAAGTGCACCGTCATCCCCGGTGCCCCTCCAAATTTACCCCCCTCCCTCATCCCCACTCCTCAGGGAGAGGGGTAGGGGTTCATCTGCTTAAATAACCAGCAATGACCCCACTAGCCCAAACTCATGGGTGAAAGTCATCCCAAATATGAATTTCACATTCAAGATGTCCCTATGTCCATTAAGGTCACCCTGTCACTGACATGGCTTTCCTGTGGCACCCTTGACCCCTCTTTTTTACCATGTTTTTTTTTTTTTTTTGTCCTGTTACCTCAGTCCTCAGCAAAATGCCTGGCTTGTTTATTCAACTGCGTAAAAAGTGTCCTTTTTTCAGACTGCAGACCGTTGAACAGTTGCATATGAGTCCATTGCCCTGCTAGAAACTTGTTTGCAGGCCTGGGTGTTTGTGGAGCTACTTTCAGTGTTTCTCCCGTGCCAGTGAGTGGAAAGCATTAAGGAAGGCCATTGCTTTGTCAGAGGCATTAGTAAAATAATGATATTTTGTTAAAAAAGGGTGCAGATATGTGGGAATGCGGGCCCCTCCTGGCGTAATGGCTGCGTGTGTGGAGCGCGGACAGACAGTTGGCGTCCTTATCAGGAGGAAACGGGCAGCCCTCACACTGCGCCGGGGACCATTAGCGACGGTCACACAGGCACTTTCCCACCGCGACGGGCGCGTCGCTGGCGGTGGCACCTCGAGGCTGGAGCGGCGCCAGCCCCCACCGAGGGGGGTGTCCTCGCATGCAGCTCTGGGCAGCGGCATACCCCCCCGAAAGGTTGGCTCCAAACACTCCAAACATGTCACTGAGAGAGAGAACATCCTTTTTCCCCCTGTGTGACAGAGAGTGAGAGGGAGAGAGAGAGACAAAGGAGGCAGAGGGAGTAAGAGGGAGAGAGGGGAGAGAGGGAGGGAGAGGTAGAGAGAGAGAGAGGAGAGAGAGTGAGAGGTACAGAGAGGGAGAGAGAGATGTAGAAAGAGGTAGAGGGAAAGAGAGAGGGTGAGAGACTTGACTTTTAAGCTCCTTTTTTCACCAACTTGTTTCACAGGACTGGACATACCGTTTACACACCTACACATTTAAATATTTACATGTTTAAAAGGTAGGGAAAACTGCACACATAGAAATATGGGGGGGGGGGGGGAGAAGGAGAGAAGGAGAGAGAGAGAGAGAGAGAAAGAGAGAAAGAGAGAGAGACAGCATGGAGGGAGAGCAGGCCCACGGCTCCGCTTGCCTGTGTCTCAGAGAGTTCAGATGACAGTCATGATTAACCCAAATGAGCAGAGAGGGATTTATTGAGTGGAGGGAGATAAGGTCTGAGGAGCCTCTGTTACTGACACACAAGGCCTGGAAGGGATGGGCCTGGACCAGAGTGATCTCCCCCACCCCCCCGTGTACGCACCTCCACGCTCACCCCGAGCCCCGAGGACAGGCTGCTGTCATCCGCTGCATTTGCGGTGTTTACTGCACGCCAATGGGGCCAGTGCAATCAGGAGGTGCTTCCTCCTCACAGGAGCAAAAAAAAGAAAAAGGAGCCTCCAGTCCACCCCCCCTCCCGCCCCCAAGTCCAACAGTGCCGTTTTCTGTTCGGTACCACTGGCCCTCCCTCCTCTCTCCCTCCCTCCCCTCTTCCCAAAAAGCCCGAAATAAATCAACGCTGGTTGGGGCTCAGTCGCAATAAATCAAGACCTGTCCCAGAGCTGGAGCCTGCCCAGTCAAACTGTCACAGCTTGGCTTTCACTCAGGATTAATTAAAGGCCTGATATAAAGCCCAGATGTGCTGGAGCAGAGGAACCACCAGCCTTTCTGAGTGGGGCTGCACTGGAAACTAACTCTCTCTCTCTCTTGCTCTCTCTGTCTTTTTCTCTCTCTCTTTCTCTCTCGCTCTCTCTTTCTCTCTCTCTTTGCTGTCTGTCTTGTTCTTTCTCTCATAACTCTCTCTCTCTCTCTCTCTCTTTCTCTGCTCTGTCTTTCTCTTTCTCTTGCTCTCTCTCTCTCTCTCTCTCTCTCTCTTTCTCTGCTCTGTCTTTCTCTTTCTCTTGCTCTCTCTCTCTCTCTAACTCTCATCCATTGTAGCAGGCTGTAAGGGAAGAGGGAAGGAGAAGGAGGGCCAAATGCCTCAAACTCTTCCCTAAACTGTGGGACCTCGCTCTCTGAGGCTTGAGCGTGCGGGCATGCGGGCGTGCGAGCGTGCGTGAGGCATGTAGCTGACGGGGATATAATGTAGGTGATGGTAGGTGAGCTTCTGAAAGGAGTGGGGTGGGGGGTGTTGGAGATGGGTGGATGGGATAAGAACTTTTTTATCAGTGCGGAGGCTAGTTCTGCAGCAGCAGCGGGCAGAACCAGTCCCTCTGCCTCTCCTCCGAGCTGTCGTGCGGTTTCCTTGTCTCACACAGGAAATTAAAGGTCTTAGTGTCCCCGTTCTCACACACACCAGGGCATCTGATCTTCAGAGACGATTCGGGGGGAGCCACTTTGATGACTGGAATGCGTCTAACGATAAACAGAATATTCATCCTGCATTCGCATAGATATTATGAAGTCCTGATTCCTGACAGAACAATGGAGGCGGGATTTGATCAGGCTGGGGGGGGGGTTTGGGGGGGGACCCCTAATGAACTTGTACTGGACTCTTTTTCACACTCGGGTCTGGGCAGTAGATTGCCTTTTCTGCAGACATATTTGACGGTCACCGCCACATTCCAAAAGTTTGGCTTCAGACCATTGTGATTTATGCCTGATTTCACAGCCATATTTCTATCCCTTTGTCAGGTCTGTAGGATTTACACCTCCTGCTCCTCGAAGACATTTGTTTTTGTGCGTAACATTTGGGTCCCATTACCCCTGTTTTCTCTCTGGCATATTCCTCTTTTTGAATGTGAAATCATATTGAACGCTGGAAGCTCGGCTCAAAGATCCATCTTGTTCGTCACTGGAACAGATTGAATATTTCCAGTTTCTGCGTTCAGTACAGTTGCTTGTCGCCGTGTAACAGTGATGAGGGGGCCTTGACGTACCCTTCGCCATATAAAGGCAATTATTCAAAGCGCATGTGAAGCGTTCGGCATCTTCATCAACAGGAAATAGCTTTGTAACAAGAAGTGACTGTGTGCGCTCTGCACTGGTTCTAAAACTATCACTGACAAGCAGCAAGATATCAGCGTCAATTTCTGTGCGGCGGCTATAAACCTTGATATTGCTGACAGCGCAGTATACTTATTTATGTTCAGAGCATAAAATGCAGACATGGAATTTAAGGTTCTGACATAAATGCACAGCATTACCTTCACTTTTGCAGCTCTTCAAGGAACGTCCTGCATTGTTGATTTGGCCCTGACCCCAGGCCCCACCCCTTGCGTGCACACACACACACACACACACACACACACACACACACACACACACACACACACACACACACACACACACACACACACTGGCCCCGCCTCCTCCCCCAGACGGGCCACCCATCGTAGCTGTCTGTCACGCCATGTGTTGAAAGCAGTTGAGAATATATTATCTGCCCCCCGACGCATCAGCGGCCGTTCGTCTTCCTGAAGGCCGTCATCGAGAGGTCAGGGCTGGCCCCGGCCCCTTTACCCCTCCCACGTCATCGAGGGGACAGACGCGTCAGCGCCCTATAGCTGCATTTTTTAACATTCTTCTTGCCATGCTTGTGAAATTGAGACTGATAAGCGATAAATAGCAGAATGTCTTGCCTGCGACCAGTGCAAGCACAGGCTAAATGTTCTTCCACTCCCACTACTGCACAATTATACTATATATCCATAATGTATAGTATGATATACAATATCTAGTATAGCACTAGTAGCACAGAGGTATTATATTAGTATACCTGTTGTATAACAAACGAAAGGCAGGATGTGATAGCTCACAGATGTGCATCAGGAACATTTTTTAAAAGGTAGTGATGGATGTTAAATAATTTTCTGGGCATATATTTCAAAACCTGCATTTGTCATACATTTACTCTGATGTAGTTAGTGTAAAATTGTGTGAATATGAGCTATACACCTACTAGAATATTCAAAAGTATGTTTTATACGTTCATTTTTTAATATTAAATACATTCTGAGAAGATTTACAACTGTGAAATGGGCATGTCAGTTTGAAAACCTCAAAGCAACCTAAACGTGTAAATGTGGCTCTTTTAAATGACCTACTTATGTGAGGGTTTATAATGCACAACTTGTGTGTACAGAAATAATGTGTTGCAGTCACATGGTGCAAAACTGGAGAAAGACAGACAGGGTGACTTTAAAGAATCCAAAATCAGTTCCAAGTATTCCAAACTCCTGACTTAGGTCAGTTTATTAATGGTGGTTTGACCTCAAGATATTTGTACTTTTGTAAAGAGAACACTATACCCTGAAAGTAAGCCAAAGTGAAATTGAAAAATTAAAAATAAAAATGTAAAGCGTTTTGGATATGTTGGTGGAGAATGCTTGCAGCCAGCCGAGAGGATCAACAGAACACCCAGTTGCTGGGGATCACTGGCATCTTTGGTCTTCTATTATGCTCTCTAACCACCATGTTCATGGGACATGGCAAATCAGCAGTGTTTCAGTTGCATCAAGCAGGGTCTCGACACACAAACGGTGTGTGTGTGGTGCACGGCACTGCCCCAGTAATTAAAACGCAGCAGCTTGAGTTACAGCCGTAATGCCGGGCGGCCGGTGTGTGTGGGGCGGCTCAGCCCGCTGGTCCCTCTCTTTAATTTAGGAGATAAAGGGAGCCGAGTGGCCAGTAAGTGCCCCGTTTATCAGCTCCGCGTGAAACTACTGCTTCTGCGGGCCGCACGTGTGGCGGGGATAGGTCCCCCCCGGGGCTGCGAGACCACACATACAGATACAGCACATGTGACCTCACCGTTCCTCACCCGCCCACCGCCGCCTGCTGCCTGCCTGCCCCACACACACACACCGGGGCCGCAGTTAACTTCACAAGGTGTGGAGGAGGGTCACTGAGGCCCTGTTGAAAACGCACAGCTGTGTGTGTGTATGTATGTGTGTGTGTGTGTGTGTGTGTGTGTGTGTGTGTGTGTGTGTGTGTGTGTGTGTGTGTGCTTGTGTGTGCTTGTGTGTCTGTGTGTGTAGCGAAATATTCTGTTATCGCATGGCTCAGATACTTAAATACTTTGAAACAGCATCTGCTCATGATACATCAGTGCCTGTCCATCCCCTTGGCTCACTCATATCTCGTACAGTACTCTGAAATATGCATATGCTATTTAAGAGCCATTGTATCAGTGCACAGAGCAGACAGCAGATATTTGCAGCTTTAGAAGCACTTCTGCCCTTTTACAGTGTGATTTCGTTACTTCTGATTTGGTGGTAGTGAGGGAGGCCGCTATTGGATGTCTGGACAGAGTTCATCTGCACATTGTCAGAATAGTCAAACCCGTGCCAAGGTTGATAAGGGGACACCCAGAGCAGGTCACTCACCCACCAAGGGACGCCCCCCCCCCCCCCCCCCCCCCCAAGTTTTCCCTCCAGAAAGAGTTTTTTTATTGTTGTGATTTCGGGGGTATTAAAATGCAGGGGTGAGGTAATACCTGCTGCCATTTCTCTGTCGAGCGGAGGTTTGTGCGGTGATGTCACGCCACACGCGGGTCAGATGCACGACCACATGCATGCGCTAAGAGTGCAGGGAGCGCGAGGATGGGGCCGGCCCATGCAGGACCCATCCTCTGAGGATGTCTGAGGCACAGCTCAGCACGTCGAGAACACCTCTGTCTCTTTCCCCTGGACGCGCCAAGATCCTATATCAACCCTTCAGACTGCATTAGCTTCATGACTGCACAAAAACAAATACTGCACCGGGATCAAAAAGAAGAAGACAGGACGAGCCGAAACGGCGGGAAGGAGCAAGCTCAGACACTGCCGCGAAGAAGGAGGAGGGGGCATGGTGCGCGCCACTGCAGACAGGTTTATTCGCCCGGCGCGTAGGTGGACACGCTTCAGTGCGTTACCCTGAGGAAGGCTTCGGTGCCAGTGACACTGCCCTGTCTGGCTGTCTGGAGCGTGTACCGAACAAACACCTCCAAACACCGAGGGAGCGTGGAGCAAAAAACACCTGAAAAACACATGAAAAGTTCTAAGTGAATATCTTTTAAATTAAAAAAGAAATGCTATAAAACATTTTAACCGAGCGTAACGTTAGGCGCGAGAGGAGAGATACTCCCCAAAATTGACCAGAAGAAAAGAAAGAGCGAAAAGAAGGGGTGTGTTGGGGGGGGGGCTATGAAATTTGACTCGCAGGCTTGCACTTTTGCCTCTCTCTTTGGGACTCCCCTACTTGGCCTGGACTTAATTGCGTCCCTGATATAAACAAGAGGGTTAGTGTGAGACTCAACCAGCAGCTGGGGGCTGAGCCGGCCTGGCCTGGTGCACAGGGGTAGGGGTGGGGGGGTGAGTTTAGCACTGAGGCAAAAACAGTTTAATATGAGAACCCTGATATCAAAGAAAGAAAGGAAGAACAAAGACACAGCGAGAGAGACAGAGGGAGGGAGAGAGAGAGACGGACAGGCAGGATGAGCGAGCAAAACGGCTGTCTTGCCCTGCCCAACCTCAACAGGGAATGCGTGTCCAATCGGCTGTCAGATGACCCCCCAGTGCCCTCTCCTCTCCTGTCCCCCCTTGCAGGGCATTGGCATCGGCGTCTCCCCCCTGTGGAGCCCTGGCCTTGCACTGCCTTGCCCTCGGACACTGATAGCACAGGAGATACCTCTTTGGGTTACATTACATTCTTGTCATTTAGCAGACGCTCTTATCCAGAGCCACTTACATAGGTTACCATTTTTACATGTTATCCATTTATACAGCTGGATATTTACTGAGGCAATTCTGGGTTAAGTACCTTGCCTATGGATACAACAGCAGTGCCCCAGCGGGGAATTGAGCCAGTAACCTTTTGGTCACAAGCTCTGCTGATTAGCCGCTATGCCACATCATAGTGGTGGAAGTGTGGCCCTGAGAGCTCACGCTGATCTGTGTCACTGCTGCGCAGTGCGAATGTCACTGGCTGTTTGGATACATTTCACAGCTACTTTGCACAGGCTGCTTCACAGGTCGTCTTCTCTTTTGTGATGCCTGTCATATGTCTAGAATAGCTCTAGTCCAGATCAAGTATTTTTAAACATGATCAAACCAGGAGGAGTGAAGACTTTGGCTGTAGACGCTTCAGATAGCTGTGTCACGGTAGCGTAGGTTTAAACCCTCTCTGTGAGGCGGATTCCTCTCTGTGTGCCCCCTCTGCACCTGTGACGCTGGTATAGCGGTGTGCTCAGTTTGGCTGCTTGGTCCACAGCTTTTGTCACAGGTCTCCTTTTTTTCTGCAGTAGCTCTGCCCGGGCCGTCTTTATCTCACAGATGCCTCTGTGATCAATTTGTTCCAGTCGCCTGTGATGGACAGCGAGGGGAATGGATTTCCTTATTGGGGT
This sequence comes from Megalops cyprinoides, assembly GCF_013368585.1. Lineage (NCBI taxonomy): Eukaryota > Metazoa > Chordata > Actinopteri > Elopiformes > Megalopidae > Megalops > Megalops cyprinoides. The sequence goes on along the minus strand of NC_050584.1, from coordinate 24,441,084 downwards.
TTCCCTTGTCCCACGTTTCACACTGATAGCTGAGGTAGCAGCTTTACTGGGTTACATTCGGACCGGCCCTGGCCTCCACACTGAGCTCTCGAATTTTAAAGAGAGGCTCATTTCTGAGTGTTTCCTGAGCCTCTGAATTGGATTCGGCCTGGCAGTTGTTTTTGTTGTGTTTATTATTATTGTTTTTGACTCACTTCTTTGGCAGATGTTCTCCTCCGAAGAGACTGACAAAGGTAATATGGCATGGGATGTGAAATGCATTTCACAGGAACAGCACGCACAGCAGTAGCATGGTTACACAACAGCCAGAATGACTGAAAATATACGCATCAAGCTGAAAAGCAATCATAATAAACAAATAATAAAAACCAAGGAGCATGTTCCTATCCCATATATCAGTTACCCTGACCAAGGCTGTTTCCAGAATTCGTATGCCTGTCTATGCTCCCCATTGAACTAAAGGCTTATGTCTCTTATGAGTAATAAGGGCCAATGATGTATTTCAACCAGTCACTGGACACACTCTCGTCCGGCTGAACAGGCATAAATAACAATGTGGTGATACTCAAGGAGTAATTCTTAATCCAAATCTGTAGTATCTATGTTGCTGATATGGGTGATTGATATTTCCTGGCCAGTAACCCCACATGAAACCATTGGAACATTTACAGTAATTTCAGACTCTGTTGCACTTTATTACAGTTGCAAAGTTGTTGTCTGTGTATTACAAAGTGGTTGGAGCTGCGATTAATATTAGACAGCTCCTGTTATAAAAGGGGGCCTACCTGCACTCATTTGCATCAATCAATCCCATGCATGTTTCTGATTTCTTCTTAAAATGTGCTTGCTGTGTCATTTAAAAAAAAAGCCTTACAAAGTCTGAATCTCCTGTAAGTATCTGAAATTGTAAGGCTGCGTTCCCACCCCCCTACCCTTCTCTGTCTTTTATTTATTTCCCAATCAGCTATCTGCATGTCCCCATTTGTTTCTTATGAAGATATTCCTCTTGGAAGGCTGAGTGCTTGCCTGGACTGGCCAGGGGCGACTTGCCAGTAGCAAAAAGTGGTGGCTGATTGGAGCTGAGACTGCAAGCCAGCTTCATTGCGGAGAATCTGATAATGCCTCTGATTTCATGTTGTAGCTTAATAACAGCTGACTGGAGATGGCAATGTGGCATTAAAAAAAGGGGCAAACTGCTGGAAATGAGGGTCTGACTTGTGCCGTGGTGGCTGAGCTGTAGTTCAGACGGCAGTCAGGTCTGTTTAGTGACTACATTACCCAGACAACCCCTGCTTTCAGGTCTATACAGTAACAGTGCATTTTCTTTTTTGGTGTTTTTTCTGCTTAAGTCAGTCTAATGTGAATTTGGATGTCAATAACAAGTGTCAGTAAGAGCAGCATCCTCCTGCTTCAGTATGCCCAATGTAATTTCAGTGTTCTGTAGGTTGGAATTTAACTTTGTTTGACAAAGGAAATGTGTATATTAATAAAATACCCCCTACAAGTTTTCAAATATACGCTGGTGTTCAGAGGTTCAATTTGTAAAGGTAATGCCTCAGCAACAGCAAATGCATGAAATATCAGTTTTTTCATGGTATTTCTGTAGTTGTCTTGTGAGTAGAGAGCACCCAAAGTTAGTTAAGTCAGTTTTTTGTCCATGTCACACTCACTGTGTCTCTGGACAGAGTTCAGTCTGAGCACTTAAGCAGCGGTCAGTGTCCAGGCTCAGCCACTGTGGCTGAGCACCATAGTTCACTGAATCATCGGCTCTGGGGGCACTGGACTCTAATGGATCATTGTCTGACAGGTAAATCCTTGCTGATGTCCAGTTGTCTAATATCTCCTCCCCGGTGATCCGGTGAGAATTACAGTGTCTCCCAGTGCTTCTCTAGGGGGCAGGGAATGTTGATAAATAGACATGACACCCAGTTCACCTCTGGGACAATTAGTCTTTCTCAAACGGACCCTGGAGTGAGTCAGTGCATTAGTTTGCTTTGAAACCGTACTGTGTTTTAAATGTGCAAACATTAAAATTCCAATTAAATGTCTGATTAACTATGAAAATACTGTTACTTCTGTATGTGTTTTTGGACAGTTTGTGTCTTTCAGGGCTTAATGGTATGAAAAAATGTGCCAAAGCTATTCTCTGACTCATCTGTTACATAAGTAGGGTAGCACTTCTCTGGAGTAATCCTTGACTTATAAATACATCAAGAGAGAATTTTCAGCACAATACTGTTGAAAGATTTTATGCCAGGAGTACAAATGAATTTATTGCCACAGGGGTCAGCAGACATTGTGTACGCATGTGTGTGTGTGTGTGTGTGTGTGTGTGTGTGTGTGTGTGTGTGTGTGTGTCTGTTGCGCTTTTAGTCACAATCACTCCTCAGCAATCACAGGCCCTAATCTGCCTGTTACTCTCAGAGGGGATCTTGCTGTGTGTGAGTGACATATGGTCCTGCTCACAGCAATAAAAATACTATCAGCACCCACGTGGGGCGGAGGGGGTTGGGTTGCTGGAGAGGGGAGGGGAGCGGGGTTCCCATCCTCTTCATGGGGGCGTGGGGGTGGGGGGGTAGGGCGGGAGGCGCGCTGGCAGCTGGCTGCCTCCAGGACCGGGAGACTGACAGGGCGCGCCGCACCCCTGCTGGGGTGAAGATGAAAGCAGATGCTTTTTTGGCCTATTGTGTAACCAGAATCCTCAGCTTTCACATTGACCTAGCAGGGATTTCTCTGCAAGTCAACATTACTGCTTTCAAAGCCCCCCGGCTCGAGTGAAACCATCCAGTCTCACATCTTTGAACTTTGTGTGTGTGTGTGTGTGTGTGTGTGTGTGTGTTTCTAATCCTTTCCTCATAATTTCAGACAAACAACCGTCAGCCACAATTTTCTCATTTACTGTAGTTTGTGGTTTTCAAACAACCTCCAAACGCACACGTGATTTTGTTGATCAGTGATATTGTTTAGCCTTAATGCTGTGTAGAGTAAAACAATATGTGTATGTAAGTTATACACACACACACACACACACACACACACATATACATACATACATTTATCATGCATATCCATTTGCCTTTGTCAGTGTCAAGCTAATTCAAATGCAATTACTTATGGAATCCTCACGTGTCTGTCCCAGTAAATAGTTTTGTTAATGTTTTGTTTATGATGAGTGGGTCCCCAGCCCAGCTCTGGCTGAAAGGGGCCGAGTGGGAGTTCAGATGTCCCACCGAGCAGGGGGTCACCCTAAATCACACAGCTGGACAGTAAAACTGGGGCATGCTCATCTGTTTGTGCCTGAAAGAGACGTTCCCTCAGAACTGGCTCCGCATGTGCATCTCCGTTTTGTCTTTTTGGAGGGGAGCCTGAACACCCCAGTACCCTTCAGTTGCATGCTGCTGGCTAACGCTGTTCTTCGGCCCCCAGCTACAAAGTCATTTTCATCCCTCGTTCCCTCTGAAGAACGGAAACATTAAGTAACAGCAGTGAGCCATACAGTACCTGTAAACGTGCTTAAATGCTTGAAATTTGCTTGTAACGCTTTTTGGTCACTGCATAATTCCATTTGTGTTATTTCATAGTTGAAATGTATTTACTGTTATTTTAAAATGTGGAAAATAGTATAACTAAAGGAAAATCCTTCTATGAGTAGGTGTGTCAAACTTTTGACTGGTACTGTAAGTTGCTATAGATATGTATGGATGATTGTTAATCACAATAACACACAGCATGTAAACTGAAGCGCAACATCAGCTGGTGTCTGCGTGCTAGTGTCTGTCATTCTGTCACCAGGAAATGAAAAATGACATGAGTGACAACCTTATTTAAAATGTATTCATTGACTTCACTGTTGTATCTGCAGTCTGGAAACTGCATTTCATAGAATATTTAATAATATAATATTTAACAACAGAGATGACACTTTCTTACAGTGCAATACATGCAGGGGTAGCGTGGCCTGTGGCTGTCACCAGCCTCTTCTGGTGGATGAATCTTATTCTTGCAGCGGTTTGGAATTGGACGGTATGCCCTCCACATTCTGGAGAGACTGCCTCCTCCTGGCAGAGTGGCGGAGTGTGAAGGGAGTTTAGAGGGGGTATCATTAGTGGAGAGGAGGAGTAGATTTTAGTGGAGACAGGATAGATGACAAGAGGGGAACATTTAAGAGGTAGGGAATTGATAGTGAATCGTATTATTAGGGGTAGGTGATTGATAATGGAATGCAGTGTTTGAGAGGGACGGGACTGATAGTGATTTGGGGTGTGGGGAGTAGGGGATTGATAGTGAATTCGGATGTGAAGGATTCGGGAGGGAGCCGGGCATGGCTGAGGGAGAGCTGAGGTGGCCCAGCCTGCCCCTGTCCCACTCCCTCCCCTCGCTGCCTCTCCGTCAGGCTGGGAGGCTTGGAGACATCTGGTGTGTGTCAGTGAGAGCGGGCGGCCACTCCCTGAAGCAGCCAGAACATCGCCCTGTGACAGGCTCTGACCCAGAGACGGGGCGGGGACTGCCTCACACCCTGCCCGCTCTTTGGGTGAGAGGCCATCCCCACTACTGGCTGTCTCACCATTGGTCTGAGAGTGTTTGCACTTATGCTTAACACCTCATGGGAGTTTCACTGTTGAAGACACTGAGTGCATTTTTAGTACACACACATGCATGCACCTATACACTCACTGTATGTAATATATCCACAATTATAATTTATAATGAAGACAATCGCTCTCTTTCTCATACGTAAGAAAAGGAAGTATAAATGTAGCTAATATTTCACAATATCCCAGAGGTCGACATAAACTATTTATCTGAGTTTTGGAGCATTAGTTTGGAACGCATTCAACATTAATCTAATTACAATACATATTTATAACTGCATGACAGCTTCTACCACCCACGAATATCTGTGAGCGGGTGAAGTCGATGTGTGTGTATTTGTTTGTTTGTGTGTGTGTGTGTGTGTGTGTGTGTGTGTGTGTGTGTGTGTGTGTGGGGGGGGGTGTATGAAGCACAGTGATTGATTTTAAAAGGGGGGCTCAGCAATGAATTCTGAGGCTGTTTATTTTGGTTCCCAGCCCCTCTCCCTCCTCCTCCTCCTCCCCGGCTTTAACGAGCAGGACACTAATCCTAATCATCCAGAGCTCCCCTCCCGTAACCGGACACCCATCTATTCTGTATTATAGCGTCCGCAGGACCAAGCTGGCAATGGGTCACTAATTACATTCCTTGCGTGGGCATCCAATGGAGGAGCCGGCGCGTCTGCTGACGGCACAACACAATTGGCTGTCACTGTCCGACAGTAGCGGGGGGCGGCGTGTTGTTTACAGGGGGGCGGTAGCGAGGGTGACACATTTGTGACTTTGGGCTGTAATAACTGACTTATAAAGCGTTTTGGGGATGGTGTGTCCTTTCCGCGGGTTCTGGGGGCTCTGTGTGAGGGATAAAGAGAGAGGGAGAGTGGGACAGAGGGACAGAGTGAACGGTAGGATGTGACTCGGTGAGGTACAGTACACAGCAGTCCGGTGTCCTCTCCCCTGCTCAAAACAGCCACAGCAAGTCCCCTTGTGCGTTCCCCCCCCCCCCCCGCCACCCCCCGCCCCCCGCAGGGCCCTTGGCATGGCGAGCGTCCCTGAGATTTACACCGGGTTACAGCTTGTTCCCGCAACGTTTGGCAAATATGCCGAGCCGACCCCCGCCACATCCATCCCGGGGGCCGCTTTGAACTCGGGCCGACGACTCGGGGAGCTGCATCCATAAATTTCTGCCCGGCTGGCCCCAGGCTGGCCCCCTTTCTTTACGTGGGAGGCTAATTGTTGAACTTCGGCTTAATAGAAGTGGCCGAAATAAATAATTTGTCAGGTTCAGCAGCCCCGCCACCCCCCTCCACCCCGGTGAATGATTTGGTTGTCCGTCCCTCTGCGCCGTGTTTGAAGTGAGGGATGGGCCCCCTTTGGACTCCGTCACTTGTGCTTAATAGCGGTTCGTCTTGATTTAGGGCGGACACCAGGGGTCATGTTCAAAATCTTCACTGGCATCGTTAAGTTAGTTTTCGCAGGCTGTTTACGTTGCGTTTTAAAAGGCACAGACATAATGGCTGTACGCCTCCTAGTATTGCTGAGAGCATTTGTCTTGTCAGCACAATTTCTAGTATTCCTGGTGACCCCTGGTGAAATTTACATATGGGCACCGCGTACATATCTAGATTAGCCCTGTTCTTATTTGTTTTTCATTATTACATTACATTATTGCCATTTAGCAGACGCTCTTATCCAAAGAGACTCACATAGGTTCAAATTCTTAAATGTTATCCATTTATACAGCTGGGTATTTACTGAGGCAATTCTGGGTTAAATTCCAAAATGGTCAAGGGTGCAGCAGCAGCAGTGTCACAGCAGGAAACTGAGCCAGCAACCTTTTGGTTACGAGCCCTGCTCCTGACCACTGCACTACACTGCCATTATTCCCTGTACATGGGCACAATGCCCTGCAGCCCGCCGCGGGAGCGAACAGGGTGATGCGGCTTTGACAGAAATAGCTGCCGACGGAGTGGGAGTCTCGAGCGCCCTGCCACTCTGTAATGGGCCTCTGTAATTAAACGCCCCTTATTAAACTGTCACAGGATAAATGGACGTCAGGCATCTGCACACGGGCGCCCGAGACCGTGGCACTCTGCGTTAAATTGCCAGCACGTTTTTCTTCCTGTGCGCACTGTACTTTGCACCAGCCCTCCACTCTACCTGGACCCCGCAGAAGGGCAAGGCTGAGTTCAACCCACTCCAGCTTCCTATCCGCCGGTGCTCTGTCCGATGGGTTAAAGGCAACCGCTGTCTGGGGCTTCGCGTCAGGCCTAACCCCAAGACACCACACGACTGTCCTCCCTTTCCCCCCCAAAAAAATCGTTATTCCAGCTTAATTTATGCCACGCTTAATTATAACACCACTATATCAGCAGTTTTAATGTGGGAAATTTGAGTAGTGTCTGCTCACTGTGGGTTTGTTATCACAGTATTTTTTTTATTTTTTTTATTTATGTAAATCATGTTGTGTGCTGAGCATCATGGGACATGTTTTTTGCTTTGCTCAGGGTGAATTTCACTTTACAGTGCAAGTGAAAGACGAGCAATTGAGATGTAGAGGAGTAAAGTCACTGCTCATGAGAGGCACAGTGAAAGTTACAGCCAAAAATGCAGAACAGTGCTAGCTCATGAAATACCATTTTTTAGACCACCCTCTCTATGTTTTTCTCCATAGGCAAATGTGCTTTGTTACCTTACATTGAATCCGTTTTTGCTTTGAATGTGATTTGCTTCCTTCATGACTTCATTCCACAGTGCCAGGTCTGAAGGCCTTTGAGCTTTTCCAGCAGCGGGCAGGTGATACGCCAAGCCAGCTATGCTAAGGAGCAGGCAGTGTCTTAGTAAAATTCACCACCATGGCTCATATTGTTTCAAATTGCAGGAAACAGGAAACAGTCGATTGACAGTACAGGAACAACAATTTTTTGTACTGTACAACAATCATCAAACAGTTTACATGAAGATTCAAAAAGGATGTCTGATGTCCTGTGCATTGTGGTACAGGAGAGCACTATACGAATGTGAGTACTGCAGTATTAAACTGGGCATGCATAGCAGCTTCAGTGAATCACAGTGACTCATATCTCAGGACATTAGCTCAGAGTCATCCATGTGGAATTTTATACATGTATGCTGGGTCCTGATGAAAACTTGTTTCGGCAACCGTTGCTGAAACGCTCATAAGCTGCTTGGCTGTAATGGATGAGGAGTGAAAATCAAAATGCCTTTTTAGTGCAACTGCAGCCCAAAAAGCGCAACAAAGAACCTTTCAGAAACAAATTAAAGTCTTTTTTATTATTGTTTCAGAAAATTGGGGTTTTATTTCATATATATATATATATATATATCTGTGCTTTATGTTTTAGAGGGTGGAATTTTTCTGGCGGGTGCCAGGGTCCTGGTTTTTAATTAAATATAGCTCGCTGCACAGACGGGAGGGTTGGGGGGCTGTGGGAAGGCCCGGCAGCGCCGCCACCCCCCCCCCCCTCTGAGGTCCGGCACTGTCATTTGTTTTGATTATAAACTCTTACAAAGTTACTCATTTGCACCCTGGGTGACCCCAGGGCTTACCTTCTCCTACCCCTGCTCCCTCCAATAACAGCCCTGTGTTTTACTGGCACGGCCTGCCTGTTTTTCTTTCTCCCTGCTCTCCTCTCTCTTTTCTCTTCCCTCTCTCTCTCCCTCCTCCTCCTCCTCCTCCTCGTCCCTTACTCAGCACCCAGGGCCGGTCAGCAGGCGTTGTGTGCGGTTCGCTACGCGGGGGCCGGCGCACTCAATAATTTCTGGGGGTATCGCATATTTGCCGTGACAGTTGCTAAAAAAAGAGGCCGTCTGTGTTTTGCAATAAGTTAAGTCTGGGGGGGAGGTAGCACACAATTACATTGCGGAGGAGTGGTGCAGCCCACCCTCCCTCACCACCCATTCTCTCCACTAACAATGTATCCTGTAGCTCCTGCTGTGGGAAAGTTTCCATCACAGGCCCACTTGCTTCTTGCTTTTTTTTCACAAACACGGCACGCACTTAACAAGCAGATAATGTGTCTTTTTATGCAGCACCAGAGGCACTTGAGTATAGCCAGGAAGGATTTCCTTGGGTCTAGGCGCTTCGCTTATTACCGTGGAGGGATTCTGTTGTAAAATAAAAAAAAAAAAAAAAACTCCCATCATGCATCATAATTACAGCCCTTGCTGCACAATCAGTGTTGCATGGTTGTGATATGATGTTAGCGTTGGTGCCCTGCACAGGGGAGTGCATGCAGAGGCCGGTGTGTGCAGCCTTGTTTTTGCTGCTTTGAATGCGACCTCGCAACTCCTCGGTAGGTCTATTGCTGACAGGCGGCTGCAGCTACAGTTGCGGAGCAAGTTGTTATTCTCTGTTATTTGCGTATGACGGGAAATTGTTTGGATTTTCAGCCAAGAGGTCTCCGCTCAGAGTTTAGAGTGCTGTGGCCGCTGGGGCAGCCAAATCGCAGATGGGGGTGCCGACGTGTGCCCCTCTATGGCCTGCCTGATCATTCAAAGGGCCACATCGAACTCATTAACGCAAACTAGAGCCCAAACCTCAACCAAGAGAGGGATCGGGTCAGTTACCCTTCTGCGGGATTCACCTCGCCAAAGAATCCTCTCTGTCCTGCTCCGTAAACAGTGCATGCTGGGAACACTGAAGGAAAGGTCATCGCAGAGAGGGAAAGAGAGACAGAGGGAGAGGCTGAAACCGAGGGTGTCCTGTACATCGGGATGGGAGCGCTATTAATACCCTGTGACTTGGACTCGGGGGTGAAACTCAAACTGGTTATTGAGTGAAAAATACAGGCTGTGTAAACACAGGCTTTGTGCTCCCCGCGCCGCGCAGGGAACGCGGCAGATTCACGTGCACCGCCTCCGGCTCGGGCGCAGCGGCGGACAGCCCCGTTTAAAGTTACCCCCTCAGACCCCTTCCTAATGTCCATTATTGGATACAATTCTGTCTTATTTTACAGTGCATCGAACCCCTGCCACGGTCTTTCCTTTGAAATGCCGAGGAGCCCTGTTCAGTGTACCCATCAGTTTGTGTACTAAATGTTTTCACGTTAAGGTCATGGTTTTTTTGATAGCCATTTGATTTCATTTTTTTCCAGTGTCACTCAGAAATTTGTTTGCCTACTGGGCTATCATCTGCCTCTTTGCATGGGTTTTTACATGGGTCTTAAAATGCATTTTTTTAAACCACCAGCTCAAATCTCCTGTTGTCATTATTTTTGACCACTCCATCACCAGACTTTGTTTCATATCTTCACCACATTGTCACTGGTCTTTAATCAGTGAGATAAACTCTCTAATTAATCTGACTAAAAAAAAAGGAATAAACTAATAAAAAAAACAGGCATTCGTTTTTATTTTTCTCGACCCTTTTTCATAATTAGCGTGCTTATCACAAGGGAATTGTCATTTGATTAGATTTATGCCAAGAACAGCATGGCTGTTTAGCCAAGATATTTAGGATAACATAGTCTGCAGTATAAGTAGCCAGCCAGTTAAGATCTTTAGATAGCTGTCTTTGTTTCCATTAATTGTAAGTCACATACTACACAGTGTCATGTATTTAGCTAACTACATTCCTCCTACTGCAGTAACTGGGTAATTATGAGAAAAGTAGGAAACCAGTTTAAAAATAATAAGTTTTCTCTTTTTACCTGTAAAAATCCCATTATAATATGCAGTAGTGGAATGCTGTTACTTTAACTGTCTCTTGTGCGTAAGAGAAACCATTGCCTTTTTTATTAACATCTAAGTACGTGTATGGTTATGTTGGCACTCCGTGCTCTAGGTCCATTTCCCAACTCACTTAATTTCCCTAAATGTGGATATATGGCCAAAATGCTAATAAGCAGGTCACCCTGCTTCCAGTGCCTCTCACTGCTGCAGTAAGCAGTGTGTTCAAGCTAATCATGCCTGGCTGGGGTACTGATATATGAATTAATTTATTTTAATCCTTAATATCCTTTCATATATGACTGATTAGGAGCTTGATACCAGTCCAAAAGCATTCTGCGCTTTCTAACCAAAGACCAGCTCCATAAAATGCGAACATAATACAACAAGAAATGATGCCGCCTGGCACTGGTGAGGCGGCCGTAGTGTGCAGGTAGCCGAAAATAGTACCCAGGCCCTAATTACTGTGTAAGCAGCAAACACAGGTGTGGAGCCGCCACTCTCTGGGTCCTGAAGAAGGCCCTGTTTGTCCTCAGAGCCAGGCCGGAAGTCCAGGCTGTTCTTTGAAGTCGCGGAGGGGGCTCCTGGCCCGTTTGGCCGTGTGAAAAAAAAGGCCTCTGCATGGTGGAAATAAAATATCCCACATCAATCATTCATTTCCAGTAATAAATTATTCAACAGCCCACCGTTTGTGCGTCTCTCTCCCCGCTCTGGATCTGTGGAAAGGGCTGTGTGTAAGTGCATGCTTCTGCACGTGCGTGTATGCGCGCGTGCGCGTGCGTGCGCGTGTGTATTTGTTTGTGTGTACGTGTACATGTGTGTGTGTGTGTATGTCTGTGTGAGCGCGTGCGTGCATGTGCGTGTGTGTTGGGGGTATGAGGCACCTTGGTGGGTCCACGTTGCTCGCCCTAATGGGGAAGCAGAGTTTGCGGTGTGGGGCGACAGAAGGCAGCATTTTGCAGCTTCCATTACAAAACAATGAGGGCTCTGTCTCGCTGGTGGCTGGGGCCTTGCCGCGCTGGAACAAATCGGGGACCAGGGTTCAAATCCTCATTTTCAGTGCAAGGTTTGGCTCTCCCCCACCTCCCCGACTCCTGCTTTTCTCCTCTGAGCAAGTTCCTTGCATTTCTCTGGCCTCCAGTAATTCAATAAGTGGTATAGTTTTAGTTTCAGTCAGCTGAGTGTGCCAGTACAATGATGGATTGGTGACTAATGAGTGAACAAATAGGAGCATATTAACACAGAGATGTGTCATGAAGAGAGCACCAATTAAAGCCTCACTCTGTCCAGCCTCTCTCCCTCCCTTTTCCCCTCCCTCCCTTCTGTCTGTCCCCCCCGTCTCTCTCTTTCTCGTTCTCTTTTGAGCGACCTCACTAAAAACAGCCTAACCACAGTGAAATTTGTATCATAATGTTTGGGTTTTTCTAAAGATTTTTTTTTCTAAAAAACAGCAAATCCTGTATCAATCAAGCTAAAATCTAAGTGAAGCTGAAAATCTGTGGTTCCCAACTCAGACGAGCCTCATTCTCCCCTCAGCCAAGAGGGCCTATTATAGTGCATTCAGAGAAGAAAACGCATCTGAGCTAATGAGCTAATGTACGGCGGGCACCAAACTACAGAGGACCTTACAATCAGCATCAAAGGCTTTCTTATAAACCTTCAGGTGATGCTTTTAACTGCCAAATGAATGCCTGGATTCTGATGAAGGTTCGCTGTGCTGGTACTGTTCTTTCCACAGAAAGTTCCGGATTAGATCCCTGTCATTATAATTCATGGTCAGAGCGGCAGCATGTTTTTAAAATAGCTTGGATCATCTTGGAGGTCTTGACAAGGAGTTTTCCCCTCCCTTCCAACACATTGGCTTTCTCGTATATCCTGAACAAGCTGCCGCCTGTGCTGGAGTGGAGGTGGGCTCCTTTGACCCCAGAACTGGCTTCCATGGCGGAGTTATAGTGAATTTGTCGTCAGTCTCTCTCGTATTAATGAACTCAAAATGCTGGAATGTGTGGGTTGCTATGGCCACCATGTGCATCGCATGGTTTGTTAAATACTCCCTGGTTAGCGAGTGAGAACAGGGCTATAAAACACTGGTAATGAAATGCAGAGTCAGAAATTGGGGGAGACTCTTTAAAACCAGCTGGAGAGGCTCTGTTAATCTGTCCTTGTGCTTTCATTGAGACTATTCTTTAGTTATTATTCTTCATTATTTTGTGCGGTTGGAGGATTAATGCAATTACTGTACCGTTACAAACCCTTCAGTACACCATGTTTGTGGAAACACATTTCGTACACTTAATTATTCATGATCATATTATTCACGTTAGTTTTATTTAATTTAAATCACTCAATTATTAATCAAGAAGAATTCGGTTCAGTGCAATTCAAGGTCTGTGAGGTAATATAAAAAAGATAATCCGCTCTCAATCTAATTTCTAACACTGTGTGGAATTCCATGTAAAACACCATATGGCAGGTGTCAGTAAACTAATGTGACAGGTCCATTCATTTATGGAATCTTTAATTTCATTTGAAAGCCATGAATAACCACTGTAAAAACACATGAGGTAAAGATGGAACATGACCTTTGGCAAGTCTATTTAAGTTAAAGGATAAAGCCATACTGTAAAACAAATGAATTCTCCCCTACAGAAAGTTATCACAGCGCCTATAAAAAGCCAAGTTATTACGGTGAGGCCTGAGCTATTTCTTGTACGGTCTGTGACTCCCGCTCAGCAAAAACAAAGTTCTTTGTTGAAAGATATTTTCACTGTGAAACGTAATTATTACAGATACAGTTTCCCATTTGCCGAATGCGGCCACGGTAGCCAAGGGGCGCTTTGTAGTTGTGTGTGGCCCGGAGCAGGAAATGAAGAAACCTCGTCCTCTCTGTGAATATTTGGACGTATTAACTTGGAACGTTTAATTTAAACAATCGCGGAACAAGGTTCAGGCCGAAGTCGGCATCGGATTTTTGCGGTCGCTAATGTTACCCGCGGGGATGGAGACTCGCACCCACGATTTGTCTCGCGGCCTGTATCAGACTCGCGCGCAGAGGGGTTGACTGTGATAACAGCAGTAATGATAGTATCCATAACTACAAGTCCGTACACCACCGACACATTTTAGACATGCGTCATACACATTGGAGAGGTTCTTCTACTCAGAGGAGCGGCTAAAGAAAAATAGCACTTTTTATTTTATTTTGAGCGCTTTTTTCCCCCCACCCACCACCCCTGTAGGTAGGAAGGAGCAGGCCTAAGCTCCTCAACTTAGCACATTTGATACTTTAACATCAGTTTTCCTGCTTTTGTTCCAGAAGGTGAGAATAATAATTGGATTAGCTTTTCTCCTCCCCCCCACGCAGGCCGAGAGGGGCGAGGGGGTGGGGGTGGAGTGGATGGGGTTGTTTAGAGAACATAATCCTTAGGGGGAAGTGGTTGTTTGTTTGATGGAGAATCAAATCCTTCTGACCGTGGTAAACCCCCCCCACCCACCCCCCGTTACTCTGCACAGAGAAGCCCCCGGTGCCAGGGTTTCGGAACACCCACCCAGGCCCCCTCTGATAGAGACAGAAAAGTGTTGAGCTTCGGAGAGAACAGCCATCCGCTTCTTCCAGACTTTCAGTTTGCACAGATGGGTCTCATATCTGGAGCTTAGAATGCATATTTCCTCAACTCTGGGGAACAGGAAAAAAAGGGGAGACTTAGTTTTATTATTTTTTAATTGAAGAGCCCCACACCAATGTTGTATATTTACGCATGGGCAAAAAAATTAAATAAAAAAACTGTTAAACTTTCATTCTGTAATTCCATTGAGGATTATTTTTTGAGGGGAAAAAAATCAATTTTTGCCAGGTAAATATAACAGAACTAAATACTTGAGTCTGGCCTAATGTGCTGTTTGTTCTCCCAGCTCTAATGCTAGGTCAGTACAAACTTACAGTTAAAAAAACAGTGACACCGCAATGAAGGGGAGTTTTAGGGCTTACAGCAGGCATTTGTGTAACAGTTACGAAACATCCATTTCCCTTTATGGCCTGTTATTTCTACAGTAAATCTTAATCAAAATTGTTTCTGCTGCCATCAGAAATTATGATTTCTAAGAACCGAATAAATGTCATTCTTGCTTTGCATTTTTTCCTGAAAGTTAAGTACAAAGCACCATAGCAGTTCATAAAGACTGCCTTTTCTTGGACCTCTTACTCAGCATTTTCCCTTATTTCGTTGACGATTGGCTGTAATTTCTTTACTTTCATCTTACTCCTGCTGGGAGAGTTGTGTGTATATAGATATATTGTGTGTATATAGATATATAGATATAAATATATATGTAAATGAATTATAACTCCATTTGATCTGTTTGTGTTTGTAACTGAAAAAGGATTTTGTGCTTTGTACTGTATTATATTCTGTGCTTTGCACTGTACTCCCCGTGCCCAAGCCTGCTAACCTCTCCGCTGAGTTACCCGGAGTAGAGTTTACAGCAGGGCCGTAATTTCTGAGGCGCACTGCCATCGTGCGCTCCGGCCTCCGGGAGGTGAGCTCCGTGTCTCGGAGTCAAAGAGGATCATGTGAAAGCATGTAGGTCAATTAATCACTGCCAATGAGCCGGAACGCGGCGGCCCAACTGCCCCCTAACATCCATTACGCATGTGGCGCCAAGCGGGAGGGGAGGGAGAGACCTCCAACCCACACCTCTCTCTCCCCTCTCCCTCTTCCTCTCTCTCTTTTCTCTTTCTTTTTTTTCCACCCCTCGCTCATTCGTTATATTGAACAGCAGGTCAGGACTGTCTGTTCTGGGCAGATGTATGGCCTGTAGTTTATTCAGAGTGAGCTCAGCGCGTCTGAGCGTGTGCAGTATCCCACGACTGCAGTGCAACAGCGGCGTCAGAAAGGGTCTCTCACACGCAAGAGCTGACACGGTGCATGGGAAGTACATGCGTGTCATGCCAGACCTGACCGAGCGTACTCAGTTTAGGAGCAAGTATGAGTTATCACCTCTACTCTAATCAGCCTATGGGATATGCAGTGTCGTTGAGTCAATTGATGCAAATGCAGTTATTTGTGCACTACTTATTATTACGCCGTTATTTATTTAGTCATTTATTATATGTTTGTTAACAAGCAAGCCTGCCTATTTCGTCACTTTATTGGCAAACTTCATTCACCAAAATAAAATGCTGGAAGCGCTTTCCCCTTCGATGGAATTGTGCGCAGGTAAAAGTAGCATATGTTGGAATATGAAACAGACAGTCAAAATAAGAAATGAATGAACTAAAACAAAGAGGTGTAACATGTTTACATCACAAAACTAGTGATATACTTTAATTAGGCTTCAAAAGAACTTTTTTAGATGAGTTCAATGCTAACTCAGTGCTATAATGCTTCCAGTTATTACACTTAATATTATTTATTACAGGTAAAAGAATAATATGAATTGTATTTATAAAACTCGATTTTTCCTTTTTCAAGGAGCTCAAAGCACTTTCAGTGAAATGGGGTGACTCACGCCAACCAGCACCAATTTGTACCACTGTCCGGGTTGGCCGGCCATTTTGCACCAGAACATTCACCACAGATCAGATGAAGTGGAGAGGGAGGGATTTATTCAACCAGTTAAAGTGTGCATTGATTGGATGGCTGGATTTACAGTTTAGAAGTTGTGATCAAGTGCAATTCTTAAGTGACTCAGCACTTTGGTTTAATGTAGTATCCAAAACAAGCAACCTCATGTAGTTCCCGCAGTTACCTCCTAAGCAGCTCCCTTAAGCAGTGAACAGGAGGCACAAGTGCCCCTTTCTTGAGGCATAGTGCTCCAAAATAAAAATAAACCACAGACCCTACAATGTGAAAAAAGTATTTACACTCACTGAAATCCCATTATTATGTGAAAAATCATCCATTGGAAAGCTATCACTAATGTGCTTTTCTTCTCCCTTTCTCTTCCATGTTGTTCCCCATCCTGACTCTGCACAAAACAGGTAAGACCCATTTTGCATTTCCTTCATGTTCAGGTGTTAAACAAGACAAAGCAAGAGTGCACAAGCAATTTGCATTTTCTAAATGTTCATGCATCTTTGATATGACTTTATCTCATAGCAAAACAGTAATATTCTTGTGAGCAATTTGACCATCTTTGAAAAGAGTAGACCGTTTCAACGGCCTTGACAGGGGAAATGAGGTTCCCGAGGGTCACGTGTATGCTCTTTCACCCTGCTAACTGTGTGTTGCAGAAAGGTTAGCGGGTAGCAAAATGACAAGAGTTAAACGGTTTGTGCTAAGAGATACCCGGATCTGTGAACAGGGGGTGTGATCGGTCAGCCGTACCCAATGAGAGAGGCTTCTGTCGGCCATGCCGGCACGGTGATGACAGAGGTGTGAGGGGGAGATTTTGCTCCCTTTCACAGTGACCGAGACTAATGGAGGCCGGCGCCCCTTTGTGCACAGTGGCGTCCCACGTGGCGTTTCCCCCCTCCCTGGGTAAAGCCGCGTCCCGTCAGGTGGTTAGTGTGCATGCATGCGTACACTTCTTCACATTAGCATGTACGTGCTATAATCCTGTCCGTTATGGGTTAGCGCAGCCACGGTATCGCCGGAGAGGATCGGTGCTGAAAGCTCTGTGCTTGGTTGTGACAGGAGTTGAGAAACGGTCAGAGTTTCTCCTCTCGGGGCACAGCCTTATCCCGGAGTTTGCTGAAATGTTCTTTACCTTGACTGTTGACAGCGAGACCACGATAAAGTGTCATGTGCAACGTGCCTGCTGCCCCACACAAGGCCTGGTTATCCCCAGCCTTGGAGGGCGGCGAAGTCCTTAGGCTTCCTGTCATCCACACAGTTTATTTACTAACAGTTAATGTACACGTTTTTGATCTAAAAACCTGGATTTTTCATGAAATTGATTGTGTAGCCCTGCTCTATGCTCCAGCAATGCATTATTAATTTTATTGCCATTTACCAGATGCTTTTATCCAGAGCAACTTACATACTTTCATATTATCCATTTATACAACTGGATATTTTACTGAGACAATTGTAGGTTCAGTACCTTGCCCAAGGGTACAACATCAGTGGTCTAGTGGGGAGTTCAACCAGCAACCTTTTGGTTACAAGCTCTGCTTCTTACCACCACATCACACTGCTGCCTGTGTAATATTTAGGGCCTACATATGGAGCCATATGCAGCGATCCTTCAAATTTAGTGCCCATCCTGAGCTTCTGGTTCATGGCAGATAGGATATCCTGCAGTATATCCAATTTACGTCCCATTGTTATTCCAGTATGGAAAAGGCATGATTCATGTCCATTTTTAAGCGTACTGTAATGTAGACGAGCACCTGTTTCCAAGCGGCCCTCTGTTGTCATTTTACTTGCGAGTGTGTGATTTTGACCTCCGCGTGCAGCCGTCACCCCCCGGCGGGCCACGCTGCATACCTGCCCGATGGGCTCGGAGACGTCTGCGTTTTTTACCATCGCACATTTGCTCTGTCGGGGAGAGGGTTGACTTTGCATGCTTGCGCCGTCACACAAGACAAGGAGAGACGCTGGGATGTCACCGGCCCTCGGGCAGCTGTTATTGTTTCATGTGTCGCTGGGGGGGTAATGTTCACCGTGTAATTGTCGCTGCCTGCGACGCACTGATGGGTACCGGGGTTCCTCGCGAGCCTGCCGGCCTGACCTCTGGCGTCCAGGTGACCCTGAGCGCGTGGGGCGCCCATGGACACATGCGCCACCGCGATGCCCGCTGCTCAGAAAATAGCGGTGTCTGTAATCCGATTATACCCCACAGCTGGCTCGCGGGAGGCCTCCCCTGTTTGGAGGGCATAAATAGGATATATAGCCGGTGATGGGGGGGGGGGGCAGTAAATTACCCTGAGTAATCTTCCTGACGATGGTCAAGGTGCCCAGGCTGGCAGAGTGCCGTCATGCCGTAAAATCATTTTCTCGCAATCCCCTGCCCACCGCCGACTCCTGTGTTTGGATTGTAGCCCGATGCGGCTCGCGGCGGGGTCATCCAAATAAGGCCGCAGAATCCAGGCGAAGACAGGCGCTGACAACGATACCCCACCATTGTGACACACCTATCCCCCCACCCCGTGTGGGGAGAGAGACGGTGAGCGGGGCGCGGCTGCCGGAGTGAGACTCTGTGAGGGTGTAAGTTTGGGTGTCGGCATGCAGATCCCCCCGATGGCCTTGCCTACAGGAGCTGTCAGTCCTGTTTTTTTTTTTTTTTTTTGCCTCTCCCCATAGTTTTGCGGATCATTAGCCCATGAGAATAAAAAACGGAGGAATCAGTCAACACGGGAGCCCGCAACTCTGGGACCGTTCTCTCTGGGGGCTGAGGAACGTCCGTGTGCCGGCGGTGTGACACCATTTTGCCGTGGCTATCTTTCAGTGCACCCCTGTTATAAAACACAAAAAACTCACATCAGGCGGACAAAGGTAACGAAAGATAGCTGTAACCCATTCCTCGCCTGTGTGAGAGGTCAACTCTCCGAGCACGTAGGCGCTAAGTGACTTAATGAGTTTTCTTACAGAGTCACTGCCTGAAACAAAACAACGATCAGACAGTCAAAATTTAGGTTCGTGCCCCTCACCCCCCTTCGTCCCCCATTCCCCCTGCCTCCCCATCATTTTTTAAAACGTTCTTTTTTCTTTCTGAAGCCCCTTTATCAGATGTCCGCCCTTCCCTGCTCTCCCCTCCGCTGATGAATGTGGATCTTGCACGTTTTTTACGCCACCCTCTCCCTCGCGATGTACGGCTGCCGTTTTATGGCTTGTTTCATCCACGGGGATTTCACTCCGGGCCCCAGAACGTCCCCGAAAAAGCCCCCCCCCCCCAGCACAGGGAGCGTCTTGGGTGTTCCGCAGCGGGCACGGCGGGTTGTTATGCTTAATAATTCCCTCAGAGCGGGCAAGGGGGACGGGGGAGAAAGAGAGAGAGAGAGAGCAGGCGCAGGCGCCGAACCTTCAGCAGGGGGAAAGGCACCCTCTATGTACGGCTCAGGGTAATAGCTCCGCTTTTCTGGCCAGGGAAGGTAATGATGCTTAAGTGAGGCTGGTGGCGGTAATGTAATATACACAAAGCCCCTGCGTCGGTGGGTCTGGATCCAATAATGTGTCATTTGCCACGTCTGGAATAGATTGGCCAGATGAATGGGGTGAACTCTTGCCCGGCGAGTAGCCTTTGCTCCCGGGCGCGTCTGTTTGCGCCTCCAAGCGCTCCCTGCCCCGACCTCTGGCCGTCCCGGGGGTCACCGCACCCCGGAGCCGTGAGGGGGGGGGGGGACATCGAGCCCCCTCATCTGGTACTCTGCCCCCCCTCCACCCCAAGGGGGGAGGAAATAGCTGGAGAGTTTGCGGCCCCCGTGGCCCCCGGGGGCGGAATTAACAGGTGCACGCTGGTGTTTGTTTCAACTTTCATTACCATTAAATAATAGCCATAATAGATAAAATGCCACCAGGTGATCCTGGGATATTTCATCTTTTTTTTTTGGTTGAGAGAGAGAGACAGTTTCTCTACCTTTTTCCTTGCACTGACTTCTTAAGACTTCTTCTTAAGAACAATGTGTCCTCACAATGTGCCCACAATGTCTGAAATTAGGACCATATGTGTATTTATATATATATATATACACATTGATCAATTTTAATACTTTATTTTGTAATTAACAAACATGGTTGCTTAGTCTAGAAATTGCATTACATGCATAGATGATGGTTTACATTTTGTTTTATTATTATTGTGAATTTTTGTAGAGTTATAGTCAGTTATTTTGTCAGAGTTATAGTCCTATGCACAATCACCTACACATGGAAAAACAGTTATTTAAACAGAGATGAAAACCTTTGTCAGGACGGTCTCAGAGAATGTGTGTGGCATGCCATTCTGAATCTAATTAGCCCTTGGCTGTGTATGTAAGGAACATGTAACACGCAATTGCATTACTGTGCTAATCTGGGCCCACTGTTGACCCTTGTCACTCAAATGGACCGGGCTGATTGTAGCTGTATCACGGTTGCACAGAATAGCATGTGTCCTTATGAATGTTGTCGGACTAGGTATCCAGTCTTTTTTTTCCCCTCACAGATAAAGAGGCAAAAAATAAGCCTGGTATTATAGATGTTCCCTTTGTAATTGATCTCACAATTATCTGACATTTTGTGCTGCGCCCATTTCACAGGTATGCCTCTGCCCTTGTTCTCACATTACCTTGCACAGCCTTTTAAGCGGCGCGTTTGATTGGATAATAATACGCCAGCGGTTTAATAGTGGCGAGATATTTAAGGGTCGGGGGGTGAAAGGTCAAATGCGCCCCAGCCCTCCCCGGTTCGGCCCCGTAAACCGCGGCCAAGTGACTCGCAACTGATCCCGGGACATTTTTCACCTGGGGGGGAAACGGGGTTGACAGTTTACAACCAATTTCGGATTACCACCTTTCAGAGGTTAGGGGATCAGCCTCGTAATTGAAGGTGGTTTGCAGTCGTTAGCCTAGCCGAAGAGGAGCTGAAACATGTGCGTGTGTAATTCCTTTGTGTTGCAGGGGCTTGGCCTGTCAGGTGACGATTGTTTGAAGCCCGGGCAGTTTATTGTTATATCTTTTTTTACGCTTTATGATTCAGAGAAAAATCACAGAGGAGATCGGGTGACCGTATGGAGGGGGGAAAAAAAGAAAAAGGATTCCAGTAGTGCTTTGTGTTGTCTGGGGAGCGTCGGGGTTTGTTGTTCAGGTTGGAGCATTGAAGGGTTTTAAATGTGTGGCTGTACAGCTGAGCACAGATTCTGCATCAAAGAGGCAGCATTCATTTTATCTGATGTGTGTCATAGCATGGCAAAGAATTTTCCTGTCTGAAAGAAACAAATGTTTGTCATTTTGAAATGAAAAAATTTGAAGTTCGCTACCTCAAAAAGTAGCTGAATTTTAAAATAAGTTTAAATGGTTGAGGTTGGAATATTTAATATTCTCGTGTGCTTTTGTGTAACAATGAAAGGTACAGTGCAGATTTCATTTGAACATTTTCACCAGTAATGTATTATTAAAATATATTTAAAAAGATTTGAAAGGTGGTAATAAAAATATAGATATGTGGTATAGAATTGATTCTCATGTATTTTGTTATCATTCTAAAAACTATTACAAGGCTCTGTTTGTTCTAAAGCACACTTTTTTTTATTTCTTTTATTGTCAAAATTATTTTTCTTGAAACAAAGTGGCAAAAATTTAAATATTTATTTTTATTTAAAACTTGTTAAAAGTGAGCATATGTTTTGTTCTGGACAATAGTAATGTCATACAATTGCGATGCTGGAACACATCTACATTTACATAGTTATTTCCTTGGATGTGAACATTTACTGTAAACTAACTATGAATTGCCACACACACAAGTTAATGGTTCTTATAAAGCCTAATGTTAAATGCTTCCCTAGGTTCTTAAAAAAAATAAATAAATTCATAGATTATATTAAGAGAAATAATCTTGAAATTGGTTCATAAACTAGTTTTCCTTTTAACATTTTTGTGTGGTCAGTCACATGTGATTAATGATCAATTTGTGCTTTTCCCATTTTTCTGTGTGGATCGGACTCTGTCCACGCTTTGTTTCGATGGTTTGAAAGATTCCACTGTGAACGCTACAGGAAAGCAGTATTGAATGACTACTTCCTGTTCTGACAGGAAGTGAAACGTTTTAGAATGCGAGCTCTCTCAACATTCCTGAACCCAGGAAATCTCAGCCTCCTATTTCAGGAGGAACTGAAAGAGTAGCCACTCCTTAGAGACCTCACAATCACGACCAACTTATGTTAAAGCCGCTGTGTCTGGCAGATAAAGACCGCAGACCTGAAATCAGAAGCAGCTACTATAGAATCATCCCCCACACTGTACCCCTGAAATTCCCAGTCTGTCAAGCTCCTTAACATAATCATAGCATTAACAAAGCCGTATTGCGTTTCTAAAGTAGCGAGAGAGGGAAGCATCATCTAAAACCAGCTTATCAGCGTAATTTAAACATTCGAACTAAAATATACGTCGGTCGGCTTTAATTAGAGGTTCGGCGGTGGTATTGTGCAGCGCATCGGTGGGCGGGAGGTGCGTGTAAATTTACAGCTGGGGTCTTCCGCGCGACCAAGGCCCACACAGTGAGCGGGGAGCTCTGCGGGCTTGGGTCAGAGGAGCCGGAGAGAACATTAGCACTGTGGGGCGGGGTGTGGGGGGGTTCACCCTGGCCTCAGCCCGGCTCTTAGTCCCTCTGGTTTCCTCTCTGCTCTGTGTGGGGCCCGTGCTTGTTCCTGCCCGTGGTCCCTCCTATGGACCCCGGTCGCCCTCCTCTCCCAGCGCCGGGCCTGTGGGAAAGAGGGAGAGAGGCAGGATTCTTCGGCTATTAATACCGTTCCTTCTCCCTCTCTCCGGCTCTCAGAGGAACTCCCCACAGGAAGGTTTCGGCACGGTCTGCCGGGAGCCGCTCCTCCTGTTTAACCCCAGCCACCCCCACCCCCACCCCCCCGAAATGCACCCCCCTCCTCCTGTCAGGTCCAGGATCTGCAGGCCAGTCCTCAGCTAGGCCCACTTCGATCGTATCCGCGGCGACCTGCACCTCGCCCTCCCCCCCGTGATTTAAGACCTTTAATAAACATGATGCAGTGCTTACTACAACCATTTAGGCAGGAATGCGTTCCGTGTATTTCCTTCCCTCTCTCTCTCTCTCTCTCTCTCTCTCTCTCTCTCTCTCTCTCTTGCGTTCCCCTCTGTTCTTCAGCACCTCACTCCGCCTTTCATGTGCTTCCAGGCCTCTCTTGTCTCCGCAGCCGAATCCACCGCGTTCCTTGCCGTCAATTTCAGACAGGCGAAAAATAGATGTTTGACGTAATTCAGACGATTACCTCTGGGAGCAAGGGTAAACGAGGAGGGGAAGCAACAGGGCAGCAACGAGGAAGCCATACTCGCGTCCTCCCGCTAACCACGAGAGGCGTAGCATTTGCATTCGGTCTCCGCCAGCGTTATTCCCGCTCAAGACAATCCTCCCATTGCAGTCATGCTTTGGGTCAAAGGTTGTGTTGTAGGTGGGAGGTCGTGCTCCAGGTCACGCATTCTAAATGTTCACATAACACTGTGATTCACTCGCTCAGCCTCTTCACATCTGTCTCTTCAGGTAATGTCTTATTTCTGTTTAAAAAAAATGTTTTAAATGTTTTAACGTTTAAGTACAAAAGGAAATCAGACTTGAAAAGGGAGCGCGTTAAGCATGCCGACACATTTGTTAAAGATTTTGGAAACACCCAGCTGAGACTGGAGATGAGATAAGCGCCCTTTTCCAGCTCGTGAGGCCATAGCTGAGCATTTCAGAGCAGGACAGACAAGATGCGTGCCGTGCGCAGCGGAGAGGGGTACTCTGCTAATCAAAAGCTAATTTGCTTTGTTTCAGCCTCTTCCAAATGCAATCAGACCCAGTGACCCGCATGTACAGTGCTCCTGCCAGCTTTCCCGATCGCTGCGAGCCTTCCAGTAACATGTTCCGAGAGACTCGGCTACAGCCCCGTTACAGCTGGCTCCTATTACAGCTCAGTACAGTAGCCATTCCTTTTCATTTACCCCCCTCCCTCCCGCGCGATGCTTATTAGAAATGTAACATACTGGTGCGGGAGTTTGTTACGGATTTATGCGATGCAGGTGCTGCTGTAACCTGTGCGCACGTGTGTGTGTGTGTGTGTGCACGCGCGCGCTTGTGTGTGTAGTCTGCCGTCTGAAAGCAATCTCATACTGGTTGTTCTGCGCAACTAATAACAGTCTGAAGACAGCTTGAAAATGTCAGCACGCCTCAGCAAACGCATTAAAAAGTTGCAACATGTGATTTCAATTCTAGAGCTGTATTAAAAATGACAAAAATGCATTTCATTTTGACCTAACATCTTTCTCTTTTTTTGCTCTTCTTTTTCAAGTCAGATTGCTCTGAATCTTTTGAAAAATGCCTGGTATTTCCTCACGATATTATTCTTGTTCCCGTATAAGTGTACGACTCAAGGTCAATTTTCTCCCGCACGCCCTGATTGTACCAGTGCGTATTTTTTTACGGCGGATTCCAGCGTCAGGATTAGCGATTACCGAAATTCCGCGTGATCCGCTTTCACCTGATGGCAGAAACAGAGGGTTTTGGCAAGGCAGCAACAGTCACCTTCAGGCACCAATAAACGGACAGCACAGTGACAACGGCGCGGTTTTCGACAGTCCATACGTCTCTCTAAGGCAGACGTACAGTGGCTTTGACCAGTCGTGCCTGTGGATCACCTGAGCGTGTATTTACCGGTGGAGACTGACGGCAGTGGATTTACGCACCCGGGGGGATGGCACACGGCTGAGCGAGAGAACGAGGGAGCGTGGAACGCAGTGACAGGGCGCGAGAGGAATCCCATCTTTATGCAGTGGAAAAGAGAGGCGAATAAAGGATTGTGTAATCCCGGCAAAGCCGTGAGTTACGGCCGTGCTGCTCCTCCAGACGGCTCGATGGCTGCAATAAAAGAGGGGCAATCTGAGCATCTGGCGATGAAGCTCTCCGAAAACCCGCCCCCCCCTCCTCACATGACTTTAACCTTCACGTGTCTCTTGGGGGTTAGAGGAATGCTTGACCCGAGGGGCTTGGGCGCGTTGGGCAGGACGAAACAAGAGTTTAAACAAACTGCAAAACAAACCGTGTGTCACTGGCCTGCCACACCGGCCCTGTCACCTTATTACTGGCGGCTGCGATCGCCATTCTCAGGCAAACCAGAGCGAAAAACCGCAAACGCCAACACCAGCAACTACAGCCATTAAGATAATGACAAAGGGGAGGTCGTTACAGTGATAACCGCAGCTCAAATAAACCGGCACACTGGAAACGCCAGCCTCCTCTGTACAGCCCTTGTCTCAGGGAAACTATGCCGGACGACCGGTTTGAAATAACATTCCCAGCATCAGATAAGGCTTCTCCTACGGCCGAACTGCTCTTCACCAGTGTAATTAATTATATATTTGTATAATTATAGCTCCGCCTCTGTGGTCCACATGAGGCCAGTGCACTCCGCTGATTGCCACTCAGACGAGGCCCTCCGGGTAGGCCAAACATCAGAACAGTGCCTTTTTTCCCCCGCTCAAGGCTTCACTGGCACACACTTGGCTCCCGGCTCGTCCTCATCTCACAAGGCCCCGAAGGCCGGGGGGCCATCCACTCACACGCAGGGTCCCGGAATAAAAGAGCCCTGTCTGTCTCGGGCCGGCCTGCATGGCATTGATTTAGCATGTTATTCCCCCCACCGCTATCTGACAAATGAAGTTCTCGCCTGGAGGACTTTCTGCAGCTGGGCCTGGGAGAGCGGGGAAGGGGAACAGAGCAGCCCTCTGTTGCCAGTGCTTCAGACTTCATGCCTCCCGCGATCTTGGGTGACTTGTCAAATACACAATTTGTTTTTGTCCCCCAAACACAATGTATCAACCGTCACTGATAGGATGAAGTGAATGATGTTTTTGTGTTCAGTTTGGTTTAAAAAAATCTGAAAATACAGTTTTTGTGTGTAAATACTGGTAGTTGTTTTTTATGGTGCAATGTTGTCCTTAACAAATTACCTTTTAACATTCATGTATGTTTGGTTCTTGAAGTTAAGATGCACCTTGCTCATGTACATGGTCTTTGGTTAATCCCTAAAGATTAACGCCTAGTGCTTTCAATCAGTTAGTTTTCAAATATTTACCAACTTTTTACCCTTTTTTGACTAAAATTGTTTTTGAATTAGTCTTTTTTTCTCTCTCAAAAAACAGCCTTTTAAAGAGCTTTTTGTGTGTGACTCGCCACTTGCGAGTCATTCACAGTACCTCGAGTTCTAGCCTTACGTTTCATGAACACGGCGCATAAATTTTTACACCGGGAGTATGGGGGCACTAAAGTTTACTATGAAGCGGATAGAATTTGACAGGCCAGTTTGGCGGTTTACAGCAGGCTGGAGTCACCGTCTGTCTGTCTGCGCGCTGTGGGCCCGTCTGCGGCCCGGTGTCTCCCACGGAGCGCGCGGGCGGTTTGCGCTCTCGTCCAAAAAGCGCCGGGGCCCCTCACAGGCCCGAAATTGTTTGGCGCGCCACTGCTGGCTCCGTGAGGCTGTGGAAACACAGGGCACGCTCCGAGCATAGAGCGCCGTTGTCCAAGGGGTGTTAAAATAACCTCAGGTGCGGCCCGGCTTCACTGGGAGCGGGGGGTGGTGGGGGGGTGGGGGGGGGGGGGGGGGGGGGGGGGGGGGGGGGGGGGGGTCATTCTGGACCTGGGACTGGGCACAGAGAGTCGGGTTGGAAGCAGGACTGCTGACGCAGAATGTGGCTGGCTCATTGTTTGGCCCTCTTTCTGTCTCATTCTTTCTCCCTCTCTCTCTTTCTCTCTTCTTCTTCTCTTTCTCTTTCCTTTTTCCTCTCTCTCCCCTTCACTCCCTCTCCCCTCCTTCTCTCCCTCTCCTTCTCTCTATCCCTCTTTACTTTATCCTCTCTCTCTCTCCCTCACTCTCTCTCTCCCTCACGCTCTCTCTCCCTCTGTCTGTCCCTCCCTCTCTCCCTCACGCTCCCCCACCTCTCTCTCTCCCTCTCCTTCTCTGTCTCTCTCTTTCTCTCTCTGCTCCTCGTGATATTGTTTGTATTTTTAGAGCGTATATTAATGTTTCACTTTGGGGCAGGCAGTGTAGGAAGCAGGCCCAGCTCTTGGTCAGGTATGGAGCTGCCAACCCTGCGTTCAGGAGTTCAGAATGGCTGGAAGCAGAAGTGGCCGGCATCCAAAAAAACCCCTAGCGCAGCTGCGGCAGGCGGTCCAATTTATTTTTACATCACATTTTTTTATTATTATTCGAGCATTGGAAAGATGATATTAAACACATGAAAAATGCCAGAGAGGTGTGAGGTCAAGCATCAGGGTGAGGTCAAGGTGACAGGTGATGGGGACGGCACAGCTATGTGCAAGAGCAGCAATTAAAAGGTTTCTCTCAGGTCTCCGCAGGTGAGGACAGAGCGCGGTTACAGGGACAATAGAAGTGACTCACTTGGAGTGCAGTCAGAATCCTGCATGTGTCCATTCATTTTAACACGTGCGTGTACGACACCAGGGCGTGGACTAAAAAACGGCACAAACACTTCTGAAAGGAAAAATGTATTTCACATAACTTAACGTGCAGGTTGCCACGACAAACGCCTATACGTAAACTTGGAATTAGGCGCTACGCTTGAGACAGCATTCCTGTAGTTAGACGTGACTCTCTTTTTGTTCTTCCTGTGAAGAGGGCTTGGCTTGCTTTGCTTTGCTGATGAAGTGTAACTGACACAAAGCACGGTAATCAGCGCAGCGAAACGCCCAGTGGCAGATGTTATCAGCTTTATCGTTTGCCATTAAATGCAGCGGTGACTCGCCTTGCTGTTTTCTGTGTAGTAACCCCGGGTCGGCAGGAGAAGCCGCCTGGGGGATTTTGAAGCCGAGGAGCCCGGCTCTTCCTCAGCTGTCCCCCTTTAAAAGTTTCTAGTTTGGCGTCGTATTTCACCGGCCTCTCACCTTGAGTGGTATTTCTCCCCCAGTGCCGCCCAACACACCCTCCCGTTCCTGTCTGTCCCCTTCCGTCCCCCGTCCCATGCTGTGAATTACTCTTCTTTGTCTGCGCGGGGCCGTCTCGTGTTTCGGCGTGACACCTCCCGGCCGAGGCTCCCATCTCCGCGGTCGGGGAGGACATTCAATGCCTTTAATGTGGCGTTGCGCCCCCCCCCCCCACCCCACCAACAAAGGAGTCAATCTGCGGAGTGCTGCACGGCCCCACCCTTGGCCCCCTGTTTGATTGATGGCTGCATTCCTCTGCCCTCCGCACCCCCAGCCATTCCCCCTGTCCCTGGCTTTTCGTGTGTTCAGCTGTGTGGGTGACCTAGACCTGTGGCCCTGTCGGCGCCAGCGCAGGACGGTCCCCCCCGTCCCCCCATACACAGACGCTGCTGTCCAACCTGCTGCCTGACCCCCTTCCCCGCCCCTCTCTCACCCCCCCCAGGCCACCCCGTGTCCGCCTACCTCTGTCCCCTGCTGTCATTATACACACGCACCACAGCCTCCAGGATACAGCCCCCGACTCGAAAAGACAAGAGGTGTCATTTTTCACACCCAGGTCTCTGTATATTGTGACTGGAGGACTACAGAAATGTATGAGTTGAACCCTTAACATAAACCTAACTTGAAACTTTGTGTTCATGCATTGCATTGAATTTAGTTTGCTGGATGTTTACCGGGGTAGTATAGGTTAAGTTAGTTGCTTGAGGGTACAACAGCAGTGCCTCAGCTTTCCCATTTACATCCACGTTTATTAATTAATAGATGCTCTTACCCAGAGGGACTTCCAAAGCACAGATGCATAACTGCAATCGGTAATTAGGTGAACAGCACCTACCTGTACAGTGAATGTCAGACTACATGTGAGCTCATTTCTGCACGTGAGGGAGGCGTGGCCTGTGAGTGGTGCCTGCCTGCGTTGGGGAGATTCACAGGTGGATAAGGCCTAGTATTGTTGTGCAGGTTTTTGGAGGGGAGAAGAGGGAGTAAGTCAGGGTTTTGAAGTGACTCCACTCTCAGGGCATATCAGATGGTCGCGCACTTCACAGCGAACCCTCAGGTCACGTCTTCTCCATCCGTGTCTTTATCGTGCCCGTGGCCGCAGTATTGCATAATATGGGGCTTAAATCTGCCACATCAGCTTCTTCCTGTGGGTCACGTGACTAAGCTGCGGCCCCCTTCCCCGGCCCTCGGGTGGCGCTGTTCTCACGCAGCTCCGTCAGAGCGCCGATAAGCGGGTCTGCGCGGAGCCGGGGGTCCACGCCTTGCTCGGATGCTAATCTGTCCTACCCTCGCCTCCTGACCGGCTCGGGGACCCCTGATAGCATCGGCCCTGTCTGTCTGCGCTTGGGTCCCCGCTATGAGGTCATCGCCACAGCGCTGCAGCTCTGTTTACGGCCGTGCCGGGTAATTACGTCCAGCCTGCGTGCGTTAATATGGAGAGAGAGAGTGGGCCCGGGGGGGGGGGGGGGGGGGTTGGGGTGGGTGAGAGAGAGTGCGCGCTTGTATTTCTGTGTATGGCTTTTGTTTGTGTTTATGGATGCTTTTGAGCTAGTTCGGAGGTGTGTGTGTGTGTGTGTGTGTGTGTAAGTGTATGTGTGTATGTATGTGTGTGTGTGTGTGTGTGTGTGTGTGTGTGTGTGTGTGTGTATGTATGTATGTATGTATGTGTGTATGTATGTGTGTGTGTGTGTGTGTGTGTGTGTGTGTGTGTGTGTGTGTGTGTATGTATGTATGTATGTGTGTATGTATGTGTGTGTGTGTGTGTGTGTGTGTGTGTGTGTGTGTGTGTGTGTGTGTGTGTGTGTGTGTGTGCGCACGTGCTCTGCTGTCACCAGCTCCTCAAGGTGCATTCTGATAAGCCCGCAGCATGTCTCCCCGCACACCGCCCCCCCCCCCCCCCGTCCGTCACGCCCCCGCCCCCCCCCGTCCGTCACGCCCCAGCCCCCCCCGTCCGTCACGCCCCCGCCCCCCCCCGTCCGTCACGCCCCAGCCCCCTGCCAGCGTGGAGCACTCCTTCCTGCGTGGCCTCTGTCACATTCTGCCCTTTGCCGTTTCCACAGTAATCGAGTTAGATGACAGAGGCTGTCAGTGCGCCGGGGCATGTGCTGCTTTTTGGGGGTGTGCCCAGACGCCGCGGTGGTGTTTAATGTCGCTTCTGTCTGTCGGCGCGTTCGGGATGATCGCAGTGTCCCCCCCCCCCCGTGCCAGTTCCCGCTGGCACCGCCGACAGGTCCCCCAAGCACTCTCAGGAAGTAACGTGTGACAGTAGCTTGACAGCTTGCAAAACTCTTGTTTTCATTTTTAATTTTACATATACCCTGAAAGATTTTATTTCAGGTCAGTTATTATTATGTTAATTAAAGTTTTGTTTTTGGTATTCTTTGACCTTGTTATTTTAGCTTTTAATGCATGCATAACCTGAGCCTCATATATGCAGGTTTTATATCTAAGTGCACGAAAGGAGTATCAAATCTTAAATCTTCATCCACTTCCTTCCTTCTTGTTCTTCAGCTTTGTTCTCTTTTTTCCTCTTTTTTCCTCCTCTTCCACTTCTCCCTCTACCTAGCTCTTTTTCTCGCCTCTTTCTGCTTTTCTGCTCTTTCTGTGATTCTTTGTTTTTCTTTTATTCTCTGTGTACTGTCTTCTTTTCTTTCCGTCTGTCCTGTTCCTCTCATTCAGGAAATGCACAGGAGCTATTTTTAGTGTCTCGATCAAATTGACCTAGTCTTTAACCCTGGCAAACGTCACCACAACACATTTCCAACAGACAATAACAGCACGCATACCAGTAATGCTCCAGAAACAGATGTTTGCACGGACTCAGCCTGGTTGCTTAAACAAAAAAAAGGAGGAAGTGGAAAGCAATACACCAATTATCTCTTTTTTTCTCCTTCTTTTCTTCCATCACCGTCTTAATTGAGAGACACGGATCGTCCGTGGGAAGCGGGGGGGAGAGAGAGAGAGGGAGCGAGAGATGGCGTGTATACTGTCAGTGAGAATTAATGACTGGTATTGAGTTGTAAGCTGTTGGTGTGCCGTTGCATAACAGTTAATTACAAGGTTAGACCATAATAACTATGTTAGTGATGCCGTAAATTACTCCAAGAAAGCAGTCCAAACACGAGTGTTGCAACTGGAAGTGCAGCGCACCAGCATGTCATGCTGAACGGCTGGCAAATGCAGCAGCTCTCACATAAACAATTTAGAGTGATGTGCGCACCGCACCAGTTTAATGCCTGTGTTAAGCCTAAAGATGTGTAATTCAGAAAGGGTTAGAAAGATCCCTCGCCCTTATACTTTGCTGTTTGTGATGAATCCACAGCCTAGCGTGGCTTTAAAGAGCTTGTAACAAAAAGGTTGCAGGTGTGTAAGAGTGTGTGCTAAATGAGAATAATATAATGTAACGTAATAAAATGGTCCCTGTGATTTTCCTCTGATAGCCAATCAGAGATCACACAGGCAGCCTGGTGTCCTTGTAAGAGACAACAATATAGTTCAGAACCCTACACCCAATCATGAATCTGATCTAAAAGATAGGTCAATTAAATTTAAAAAGGGATTTGTTTTGCAGTTCTTGACAAGAAGGAAGCCAATTATAGGCGAAAGGGTTTCCCTGCCCCGATGTTGTGGCCTGTTCATCAGCAGAGAACAAAGAGCTATAATATAAACACGTTATTAACGTGTTTATATTATAAACACGTTATTAAGATACTGCTGCACACTCACAATCAATGAGTATGGGTAGTAATTAAGTGATCTGAGGCTAGGCAGAATACAGAGTGACACACATTATCATGTACTGCTCGGAATTTGGCCCACTTCTGCTGGATGAGATCATTAAGTGGTAAGTATGTTTGCTTGAAATGTTTAAATGTATATTTCAATGAACCATCTGTCCATACAAACCAAAGTCAACAAGTGAATCACTTTCTTGGCAAGTGAAGAAATGTAACTAAATTCATCCAATAAGTCATATCATTTCCACATTTGATTTTTAAATTTTGCTTTTTAGAAATATTTTATGATAAACATTATTTTCTGAATACAATACAAGTATGGTTAGATCATAGGAGTTTTACATATTTTCCAGTAGTCTCTGCTCCCCTGGTTTAGGCTAAATACTTGCAAATAAAAAGTTTGTTTTGGGATTTTTAGCAGAGTGCTCCCGCCTGCTTACTATGGATTAAATCTTCTTGGAAATATTCTGATGTAGGGTATTTGTGTCTTTGTACTTATATATCTTGCGGTTTGGAAGGGAGTGAAGGGGAACATTTTTCACCAAATGATTGATTCTCTGTTAGCAGAAGCGGTTAATCTGCCTTAGTAGTGGCCAGCCTTGCAACGTGTGATTGAACTAGCTGTCATCTCACTCATTTAAAAGGTTTTTTTCGCTCATATTAAGTTTGTATGGGTGAAAAAAACTAGTTATATAATTTTTTTTTTTTAAGTTTAAATACAATCTGAAATAACCAAAGCACAGAGTAGTAACTCATTTTACTTTCTGTCAGTATAATAAATATAACAAAGCATCAGTGTATATTAGGAGTCTGTTATGAGCAGGACACTGTAGCTCATTGGAACTGGTGACTGGTGACAGTCTACCTTGTGGTAATGTTTTTAAAATTGTTGGCCTGTTGCAACGTTAGGTGTGGGTGCTGCACACATTATTCAACCCTTTGTAGACCCATCTTCAGTAATTTCACTTTTTCATTAGTACACCCTATGTTTAAGCATAACCTGCACAATATTGCATTGTGGAAAAGATGACCTAATGCATGGCAGATTCTTAAACACATAAGCTGCCTGTTAAAAGTACTACTCGAAAGTGTGTACCCAGTTCAGAGTTTTTAACGGACAATGCAAGTGTGCGTGCGTGCGTGCATGCATGCTTGTGTGTGTGTGTGTGTGTGTGTGTGTGTGTGTGTGTGTGTGCGTGTGTGCGTGCGTGCGTGCGTGCGTGCGTGTGTGCGTGTGGGCGTTCATGTGCATATGTGTGCGCGTGTACATGCGTGCAGACGTGTGCATGCATGCTCTTGGAATAAGATGGTTAACTGAAACTCAGCAATGGAGGTCTCATTTTTCTCTCTCCCAAGGTTATTTAAACCAAACGAGCTGCCTTTTCCCCCAGCGTCCCGGATCATATAGAGCATGGGGTGCAGCCTAATGCCTGTCTGAGAAACGCTATTTTGCATGAAGCTTGATTATTATCTGCAACAAAAATTGTTAACAGCTGGGCTGTTCATGGCTGATGGTCACATAGTTTATATATTGAAACTGTTGGAATGTGAACAATCGCCCCTTTCATTTTCTCACAAACCCTAATATAGTTTATATGAACTGTTCCCTTTAACATCCTTGTTTAAAACTTTTTACAGGCCGCTGGGGTTTGGTATTTACAATCTTCGAACCCCAGCTTCAGCAGATAAGATTGCACTGGTGGTCTTTTAAATGGGGACTGTCTGGGAGTATGAACTCCTTCTGTACGTTTTTTTTTTTTAAGACCCTCTTTTGACAGGTTATCTTATTTTGCAAAAGACAAAGCAACACATTTCATTTTATTTGATTTGGATTGGGTTATTATTCTGCCTAATCAGGTTTTAACAGCGTTTTACCCAGGTATGTAAAACATGGGCTGTGATCTGCCACCCACCTTCAAGGTCTCGGAAAGGTTAAATTGTACCAGATTGAGGCTGAACCTCTGCGTTTTCTACTGCGATTTCCAAGGTCGACGTCGGCTAAACCACAAGGAAACCAGCCAGCCAAGCCTTCACACAATTCTGATGTCACAAACTGGTTTGCATCCATTTTACCCCCCCATGATTTTTTTGTATTCATAAATAGGAGTACTGAAAAAGAAGACTGTCTCACTTGCCAGTCTCAAAAAGAGTGTGCTGGAAGTCGCTCTGGGTAAGAGTGTCTGCTAAATGAATGTAATGTACAGAACCCATAAAACAGGGCTCAATAAATGTAAATTTTATATATTTTTTAGCAGTAGTCAACATTGCCTTCATCACTGTAATGCATACAGATATGAGACACATGCAGATAACTCAATCAAGACACAAGGGTTCTATTGTGACATCACAAAGAAATTGCTAGAATGTGTCAGCAATATATCAATGGAAGCCATGCAGCTATTAGATGGAAACTCGAGTGGGAACAAGCTCAATCTCAACGAGAACTCAAGAGTAAACAGTCTTCCTTTTTATTTTTATTCTCAAAGATCTCTCCATGCAGCACACTGAGTGTGATGTGTGTGTGCATGTGTGTTTTTGCGGGTGGGGGGGTCTGCTTGTCAACTGGAAGAATGTGTCCTCCCCAGTTCAGTGAGCACCTTGCGAATGGTCTCACAGTTTAACCCATAATTATTACAATTAACATAATATACGTATTAACAGCCCGAAATTACTTCCAAATGGCTTTGCAAAAACTGCACCCGTGGTCAAAAAAAAAAAAAAAAAAGATTATGATACTGGATGGTTATGGAATTTCTCGGATTAGTTGTGTTTATGTCTGCTTGTCATTTTATAACTCCAGTCAGTTTTATTCATTATGTTTCTTTTTTTTAATAGTGTGCAATATTGGCCAGAGATTCCTAGTCTTATAATCACCCAGTATCAGTAATATCAAGCCATTTCACATTTCAGGGCCCTCAAAAATCCATTCAGTGGACTCCCTGTGTGGTTTATGCGGTGTTCAGAAAGCTTCTACATTGTTTCTGAGCACAGACCATGGCCCATGGTTTGTCAGTTACTTCTGTCTCAGAATGTAAACATGGCAAGTGTTTTTGGGAAAGCGCAAGGATGGTGGTAGTGGGGAGGATGGCCTCTGTGAGAAGTAGTGTTGCATTAGCAGTATGAATTCTGTCACTAAAGTACATTTATTGGCCCCGTTCTTTAAATATTCTTCCTTGCCCAGTAAACAAATGCACACATATTCAGCAGCAGGTCAGTGCAGCAGTAATTGCGCCATCAAGATCAACTTTCTGTCCACCTGTGACGCTGCTGCGCTGTTTGCAGTTTCAGCTGCAGCAATTTACCAATGCCGCTCTTAGCCTCCGCAGCAATTAGAGTAAGCAGGCAAGGACTCCCGATAATTAGAACCATGGCAGCCTGTATTTACGAGAGCCGGAGCTGCGGGCGTATCATCAGGCTATTGTTTAAGATTTTGTCACAGCCATGAAATTCTGCGGGCGGGGAGTGTCGCGCCCTGAGCCCTGGCAACCTCTCCGGTGACTCTGTCTGGTCTTGCTGTGGAGAGACGTGTCACGTACCGTCCCACTGAGTTTCACCACAGAACTCTCCCAAATGACTGGAAACAACCATCCGATGTCAATGAGAGGAGGGGGTGGGAGGAAAAAGGCTCCTGGAAGTAAGCCATCAATAACAACGATTACTCCTGGGAGTATAAATCTTACCAGTTATCGTATCAGAGCAGTATAGATTCTCAGATTCTTGGGATATTTAAATTTGAATATTTCAGAGTGGAGCTGAGCCAGCTTGGATTTTGTCGTCTGCAGATTGTGTTCTCAACAGACTATTGACAGAGAATGCCTTGCCCTTGTTTGTTACTTGACTAAATATTCAAACAAGTTTTGTCTTCCAATGGTCTTGACATGGAAAATGCCTGAGTTACACGTTGTGTAATAGTTATGTTACAAATAATGACTGTGATTGTTTTAGTTACAATGCATTTCATGAGGAAAATTGATCAGGAAATGTAAGCGAATGTATACACTAAGCCAAACCAGTACTAACCGGGATGGAAAAACCTGTTTATTGTTATTGTTAGTAATAGGAGTAAAAGTGGAAATAATAGATGTTGCTGTTGTTATCATGGTTAATGGCCATAGTAGAGGGCTGTAGTATCAGTGTTAGCGTTTGTATTTTTAGTATTTGTCTTATATTTACATTTTATTTGTTAAATTTACAGTATGTGATGGTATTACGTAAGCAAACTATAATACAGAAAGCATAGAGATGCTTAATTTACCGCTGAATTATACATTCATTTGTAATATATTTTATATTTTAACACACATACGCTCTTTGACGGCTCAAAATCATGCTTGTCATCTCTACAATAAATTCCATTGAATGAATGTTAGTTCAGCCAATGAGCAGACAAACCTTCACACAACAGTCAGTATAGTAAGTTACAAAGCGCAAATACAAAACATATGAGACATCTTAAAAATTACAACAATAAAATAGGTCATTCTCACCCACCCACACACTCAGAAACCCTGTGATGAAACACTCTCACTCACGTCAACAGGGCCTTAGTCACCACGATGAATCCTCATGTTTGATTACACCAAAGCAAATTAAAGAGTGCATGTCATAGAGAGGTCATAAATCAGAATTGGCATATGGATATTCCCAGTCATAGTAAGGGGTTGCAACTGTTTTGCCTCATATGTCTTATGTGGAAACATCACTGTCAAGACAGTTGTAACTCGCAGAGTATCTGAATTTTTCTCCCTGCATCAAGGAAAGACGAATGTGATTGTATCTTGTTGAGCAGTGGCTGATATGGCAGTTGGGAAAGGTAGCAGTTTTGAACCCGCAGTTATTCAAATTCCACTTCAGCTGCACGGCCAATGCTGTCCCAACTTTTCATTCTCTTTTCTGGCAGTGTTGTCTGGACTGGTCATCAACCACTTGAAAGAAACTCAATCACACACACACACACACACACACACACACACACGCACACGTACATACACACAGCCAAGCTCCACACGAAGGGGAAAATCTGGAGAGGGCCGATGGTTTGACTGAGAGACGAACTCGGTCTGACCGGCAGGGAATGTAATGAATGCTGTTCAGAAAACCGCATATCTGCGTTCTGACAAACAGGCTTGGTCTCCTTTGATGTGGAGGTATTAAACTTCGGAGAACCCCCTTGTATTCGCAACCCCCCCCCCCCCTTCCAAGAAGCGCCCACTGCCAGCGGCCCCCTCACTTTCCCCGCTTAGTGTCTGCCAGCGGGGCCCCGAAAACCAGGGCTTGGCCAGATTAGGAATAGCGTGAGCCTCCATGCTACAAGAGGGCTAGCCTGCTCAAAGAAATGTTCCTGGCTAATGCGGTGCTCTTTTTTCAAGGCTTACAGCTAGACTGGGCAGCAGGAAATGGACGTGTATCATCTTATCAGGGGGTGAAGCTGGGTCTGGTTGCTCCTGTCTGGCCAAGAGGGATATCTGGCTTGCCTTGAGGAGAGTGCGCCATACCTGATACTAACACGTTCCCTGCTTCAGAGTTAATGAAGAGCCAAGAGCCCCAACATCAAGCATGCAGGGCTCGTCTGACATTCCCTATGTTCACACTGTACAGTACATAAATACCGGGGCTAAGGGAAGTGTTAAAAAAATGCTGACTCTATTACATTCAGCATTTATGCACACTCAGAGAGGAAAAAAGGGCACCCCCACCACCCCCCTCACCCCACCCCTTCTTTTATAATTCCCCAATTTCCCTGGAACATGCATGGAAATCTGAACGGGATCAAGAAATTATTTTTTAACTGCTTTCATGGGAATTCCCGGAACCCCGGTCTGAGGCGATCTCGGCGGATTCATTAAATCTGCATCATTTCTCATTAAAGTAATGAAGTCCCTCCACCCCCCCCTCTCTTTTCCCAAGCCAGGACGCTAGCTCTACAGTCATTACAGTGCTGAGAAACGAACAAAGCATTCTGTTTTCAACCTGACCTTTTAAACCAATATGCTTTTGCTTTTATTAGTGCATCGTGTAGGGCTTGACGTACGCCCCCCCCCCATCCCCACCCCACCCTCCCCTCTCCCCAGCGCGCGTAGGATGACGAGTGAGGAAACAAATTACGCACCTGGTAAAACAAAAGTAAACCAATTTCTGCCAAAGGCCCTTTTTTAAGAGGATGATAGCTATGTCAATAATGTAAGCCTTAAAGCAATAAAGGCTTTTTACTGTAGCTGATCCCCGGGGTAGTGACTGGAAAGCCCTGGCTGCACTTTAACATATCTGTTCTGCATGACGCCGAGTTTCAGCTTTTTCACGAACCGTGGAAACCGCACTGACTTGTGTTTACATCTCGGTTACTGACATCTTGCTCCCTTTCTCTCCCCCCCCACCCCACCCCCCAAACTCTGTTTCGCTCTTCAAAAGGAATGTGCAGGGAGTCTGGATCTATCCCACAATGCCATGCATCAAAATAAGTGCGCTGACTTGCGCCCAAGATCTTCCTGGCCATCAAACAAAAATGGAAAAAAAAGAAACATTTTTTACTTCCCAAGTCTCAATTCTCACAACTTAACTGTGCACATGCATAATTCATGACTCTCTTTTCGTATTTGTTGTTGAGATTCTGTTACATTGTTAACCCCCTCCCCTTTCCCCGTTCAGATGTGAGAAGCCTGCAGCCACCTTTAGCCTTTATTTTCGCTCCCTCACAAAAGGAGGAGGAAGGGCACGTTCGTAACCGCCCAAGCTGCATAAAGAGCGCTGCAGCCCGCGATTGTATCGGCCAACACTCTGCACGCCTAGCGCATTTTACCTTGCGAGGAAGTGCGCGCGAGGCCAGCTGGAAGGTGGGGGGGAGGAACGGTGGAGACGAGAGGGAACGGGGCCTAATTGAAACAGGCGACTGCTGCAGCGCAGACAGGAAATAAAAGTAAGGCTGGTTCCTGGGCCGGATTAAATGAGTTGTTTCGAGAGAGAGAGAGAGAGAGTGAGAGAAAAAAAACGGCAGACGGCATCGGGAAGAGAAGACTTACGCCGCGCAAGGTAACGGCGAGGTCGCTCAGAGTGCGGCTCCCAGGCTGTGTCATCCGAGAATCCCCTCATGTGACGGCTCGTGTGTCCTCTTAAAATCAGCTCCAGTGGGGCCGGATTCAGGGAACGTATTACCCAGGGCAAACGCGCTTAAATACGCCCCGCGTTGCTGTATTCGTTGTTTTGTCATATTTCGGCCATTTTGAGCGCCTTGTGTTTGTATTTAAGAATTTAGACAGTGGGCTGTGTTCACCTGGGTCACTGAAACCTGACTGAAGTCTGCTGAGAGTGACATTGTCATTGCCATATTGTCCATTTTTTTTTTTTTTTTTTTTTTTTTTTTAGTAAACTAATGTACAATGCTCAAAGTCTTATGTAGAAATTAGTGCATCTGGCACTCTGTACCAAGGATTCTAGCCCAGAATATCCATCTCCAAGAGGAATTAAGTTCCATTCATCCCTCAAAGAAAACACAGACATTACTGAATGGTGGAATCAGACTGTGAAAGTTGTAGCGTATTACTGCCGAACTAGCTGACTCGCCCTATGAGAGGCCAGGCCCGCAAACCCCCTCGCTCACCATGCCAACTCACCAGGCGACCCCTCGATCAGCCTTTATCAGCCAAAGCAGCGGACATCTTGGCTCAAATCTCAGAGAGCGCGCACTCTGTGCTTCCCGAGTTTAGTCTACCACGTGGCAAGCCAAGGCGCTGCACGGTTCCCATGGCAGATTCCGATCACTCGCAAAGGGGCCTGCTGGGTAACTTCAGTGCACACAGAGCGAGAAACTGGCAAGGCTGCGAATTCATTTTCACAGATATGGTCCATTCTGTTTGGGTTGGAATGGCCTTGATTACTTTTCTCATTAAGCTTTTTTTTTTCTTTTCTTTTCTTTCAATACTCTGTTGCTCTTATGTTTTATTACATGTGGGTAACACAGAAATGTTTAACGCAGCATTTTGTTGACCAGAAGCCCAGCAAACACGTAATGTTCTGACCGTGCTTCCGATAAGTTGGGAAAAAATTATAACAGCATTAAGACATCCTCCTTAAGATTTTCAGTGTTTTTTTTTTTTTTTTTTTTTGTGAAACTTCCCCTTTAAGGTATTTCACCCAGAAGGATTTTTCTTTTGCAGTCTGCCCAGATGGAGTTATTTGAGAGCAGCTCAGATAGTAGATCGAACCTGTCTAGAGATAGAGGGAAAGCTCCATAAATCCCAGAGCACACACAACCCTAACCGCATTTCCATATACCGTTCACACAGCCCAGCCAACCATGGTGGTGCTACCGCTACAGAACGTGATCCACTTAAAACACTCAGGTTGCCGTTTTATTTCATCCGTGCGCTTACGAGGGTCCAGGAGTCTAATATAACAGCAGCAGAAATTCAGCGTGCTATCGCTGTCTGTATTGGCTTGAGTAAACAGACTTCCCGTAAGTCATTCTTAGATGTTTCATTGTAAATGGGTGTCAGTCTGGCTGTAAAAATAATAATAATAATAATAATAATACTAATGATAAGGCATTCCAACTCTGCCTCAAGACATTTTGTCAGAGGGGAATACCACTTTGTGAAATTAGATTTATTTTTATTGCACCCGGTGACTCTCTGACACGGTCAGGCTTTTTTAAGGGCTGTGCTTCCTCGTGATTGGGCGAAGGCAGAGGAAGAGTGTGCGCTTGCATCCTCTCTGTGTGCCATAGAGCCGTCATAGCAGTGTCTCAGGGGATTGAATAAAGGGGCACTGATCCTGCATAAACAGACACGAGGTCTGGAAGTCTAGTGCTGCTGCTGCTGCTGTTGTCTGTGGTGCCCTATCCTGGAGTCTGGAGAGCTTCTGTGTGTCTGACAGCAGCCATCCTAACAGGATGAAAACCTAGGATCCCTAGAGTATGTCCCACTAGCTAATGTGCAGACACACACATACACACACACACATGCATGCATGTACACATGCACTAACTCACACATTCATGCTGACAAACATACACTCATACGCAATCATTCACCATTATATACGCACACACAGTAATGCATTTTTAAACACATATACACATGCATGTGCACACTAACATATGTGAGCACACATTCACATATTCATACTGACAACGGTACACACACAATCATGCACCCTAATACACTGATATAGTCCAGTACGCACACACACACACACACACACACGCACACACAGTCATACATTCACATGTATTGACACACCCACGCGCACACACAGACACACACACACACACACGGAGGGTAACTCTTGAATGGCCCGCCACGCTCCCGGGGTCTCCATGGCTACATTTGTCCAATTGGAACACGCAGGGGAAGAGCAATCAGGTTTTTATTAATTCCTCCAATTCATGCAGTGATTAAGGCGGCAGTGATTCCGTTTCCCCTGTTCTCGTCTGGCTCAAACGTGCACAGGGATCCGTGCGCCCCCCCGCCCCCCACACACCCCCCGTCCCCCCGCGCTCCTCACCCCCCCACACAGGCCGCCTCAGCCGGAGCTCAGACTGTTTACAGACACACCCGGGTCAGCTGGTGTCTGTTTCTTATAAAGGGATATCAAAAGAGCATCCAGCTCGAGGTGCAGCACCTGTTTCCTGCATTTCCACTACACGTGTAGTCATTGTGTTCCAGTCATGCTCTGAGACTGAAGACATTTTTTTCCCTCCCTTTTCAACAATGTCTTAGGGGTATTTGGAAAAACAATATGAGAACCCCCCCCCCCCCCCCCCCCCATGTCCTGCTGTATTACATATTTATAGTAATTCCTGTCAACTTTTGACATTCATTTGTATTGATAAGATTCTATTCCGGGATAAGGAATCAGGCTTAAAGTGAAGCAGTAATTGGTCCTGAAAGCTGTTATTGGTGAAAACCTCACACCTGGAGCTGAAATTATAGAATGTCTTAATTGGTGAAAATAAAAAAAGAAAACATGCAATAAAAAGTTTTGAGTTAATCTATCTGTCCTCTCCACAATGGCAGCATGGACTTCTTGCCATTCCAGATTGACAGCAGCTTGCAATTCAGATGACAAATTAGATTGGAATTTGGGCAGGTACTCCCAGATTTGATCCTTCCTGATGTGGTCACCCAGCTCTTGTTTCAATGGGAATGTTATTTTTACCATTCTGCTCCTTATTACTGTGGCACTGACTGTGTGTGTGTGAGTGCTGAACACAGGCCCTGCTAGTTTGGCCCTAGGACTGATTGCTTTATTGACTTTATTGACTCTATTGACAAAAATATGTATGTATATAAAATATACACAAACACATACAACACATACATACATATATATGTGTGTGTGTACATATTTATATTGTGTATATATACACACACACACACACACACACATATTCACACGCACACACTCACACACACACACACACACACACACACACACACACACACACGCACACACTATTTTGATTTCCCCGCTTGGGCACTGCTGCTGTACTCTTGAGCAAGGTACCCACAATTGCCTCGGTAAATATCCAGCTGTATAAATAGGCTACAACTTTGCATGTTACCTATGTAAGTCACTCTGAATAAGAGCATCTGCTAAATGACAATAACATAATGTATAAAGATGTGAAGGTGAAATCCTTCAGGTGTTTTAGCATATGGTCT
Organism: Megalops cyprinoides; assembly: GCF_013368585.1. Lineage (NCBI taxonomy): Eukaryota > Metazoa > Chordata > Actinopteri > Elopiformes > Megalopidae > Megalops > Megalops cyprinoides. The sequence goes on along the minus strand of NC_050584.1, from coordinate 24,398,845 downwards.
TAAAACAGTGAAAGGCGTGGTTCATATCATCAATGTCTGAAAGGTCCATAAGGTGTGCACAGGTTCATTAATGAGGGCTTGTTAAAGCGTTTCCTCTGTTTTCATTTACATTATTGTCATTTATCTGTTGCCCTCATCCAGAGAGATTTAACTACATTACAATTTTATCCATTTATACAGCTGGATATTTACAGAGGCAAGTGTGGGTTAAGTACCTTTCCCAAGCCCCGCCCAAGCACTTTGCCACCCTGCCGTCCTTTTTAAAGGCATTTAACCCCCTCATCACTGCGTTCAGGGTATAGAAGCAGCTCCTACATTAGCTGTGTTTCCCCAAACGTTGTCCCAGAAGATTAAAAGGCACAAGAGATGCATCACAGCGCGCAGCAAGAGTCCTCAGCTGCGGCGGAGTGTTAAAATGCAGACTGACTTCATTGATCTCACTCGCGATCAGTTCACTCAAGGCAAAGCCGTGACGGAATCGTGCTCGCTCTCCCTTGTTATTGTGTTCTCCTCATCATCTACCCTTATAACAAAGTTCTGAAACTGCGTCCCGCGTCTGGTGTCACTCTTATCAGCAGCACTTAACGATGAAACCGTAATTAAAATATACGACTCCGCACTTTTTTTTTTTTTTGCAAACGTCAGTCACGGAGATAAGAGCGGTTGCTTACGTACCCCTCCCTCTGTTTTTCTCTCACGGTGTTGATGTGATCTTTTTGGGAAAATTTATGACCCTGTCCATTTTGCATGTATCATTGTTTTATGCGAGCAGAGTTTATGATTGACGGAACAGATAAGCCTTGCTGATGTCAAATATTACAGGTGTAATGTGATAGTTATTGAAAATGTAAACATTTTCAGGAAAGACGGCTGTATCTCCAGGCCCCCACTTCCACGTCCCCTGCTGTAAGCACAGATAACAGTAATTAAAGAAAAAAAGCGTGTGCGTTAAACGCCGGGAACAAGCAAACCGGAAAGCTTGTTGACTTTTGAATAAACAGTTATTTCAGATGCTGGAGGGAGACTTTCAGTAGGTGATGACTTAGTGTTTTTACAGGTGCCTCTGTAGCTAGGTGTTCTCGTGTGCAGTTTTGCTTTTTAACTTTTATCAGTATTGTTTTAGTATTGTGGTGGTGAAAACAAGAGTGTGTAGGACTATGGCTGGGAAAAAAGATGGAATCGTGCCGGAAGGTACACTATGAATTGTAAACAGAGTCATCTCGACAGAGTCTTCATTAGTCTTGGGAAAATGTTATTGAGAACAAGCCACACGTAGCATGTGGAACAAATTCAACTCTTGGATAAAACACGCATACATTTGCAGGCACCCAAAGACACTGCTACAGGTACACGCACGTTCACATGCACATGGACACACGTACAGATGCACAAATGCGCGCACACACACCCTTTTTTGTTCTCGTTGCTCCTGGCAATAAATTGCAGAGAGAAAATTTCCCTTTTGTTGGCCCACCTGTGCAACAAATCAGCTTTATCGCAATCACGCCAGTGCAACATGTCTGCACAGATACGAGTGGCACCTCTCTGGGCCTGTTCTGTCTCTCTCTCTGTGTCACACACACACACACACACATACACACACAGTCTTCTGTATAGACTGACACACGTGCACATACACTCATAACCTGTACACATTAACAGACAAATACATACACACACACACACCCAGCTCTTCTCTGGCTGTCACTTTCTCTCTGCTCCTCTGTCTCTCTCAGCCCTGCTCCTCTCCACCCAGTTTTGACATACTCTCTGAGTTTCCCATCTCCTCAGTCTACCACAAATAATCACAAAATCATCAGTGCTTGCTGCTTACTGAGCGTTATATTTAACTGCTGGAGCAACTCCACGTCTCTTTCATTCAGAGACAATTTAGCATTCAGAACCCGCAGAGTTGCACTGACCCATGGTCGTCACGGCGATGTGCAGGCAACAATGACACCAGCAGAACATACACCAACACAAATATGCATTTCGGGCAGGGAAGATTTATTTCACAATAGAATAGTGTGTGAACTAATCTGACAGGCATTACCAGCCATAGAAATGCACACATACTTATTCTGAACATGCTTGTGGCAACATTTTTTTAACTTTTGGTTGGGTAAATAGTTTTGTTGTTGTTTTTTTTTTTCTTTTCTTGTTGTGTGCGTCAGCCGTGAGCAGTGCAGAATATTCCGGACAGTGATTTTACTTTTCACTCCCGGTCATCAGACACACCGTAATGTCACCCCCCCAGCCATCATCCGCCACACCGGGGAAAGAGCCAACACATTTTCAGAGTGAAGGGTCAGTGGGTTCCGAGTGACGCAAAACAGCAGCTCCAGGTCCAGCTTTGAGCCCCCCTCCCCCGGAGCAGTGACATCACCATGTGTGTCTGCAGGGCTTCCATTTTTAGAAGGCTGGCTCCGAAGGCATGATGCAGCGTGGCGCGCCAGCCAGTAGGGCCCTGGATAGCAATGACCCGTGCTGATTGAAATGCGATAGAATGCCAGTTTTGTGAAAGTTGCTGGGAGGAGCAAAAATCATATATTTTAAGACACAGACACACACACACACACACACACATACACATATACACACACAGCACTTGTGAAAGTGCTTGTGTGTGTGTGTATGTGTGTGTGTGTGTGTGTGTGTGTATGTACATACAAGCAAACATTCAGATAGATCGAGTCACTTATTACAGCGTTTCATAGTGCTACAGTATTGCGCTGTGATGTAGTGTCAGCTGGGGTGAATTTCACCAGAGACAGATTTTTCCATGGATTCACAGCAGGCCTCTGTCTCTCTCTCTCTCTCACGGTCCCATCGCCCTTTCCTCCTGCATGTTGCGTCACATCTCCACGGCAACGGCGTGGCCTCCGGCCGCGTTGGGTCTCGCTCGTACCTGTGTACCCGCGTCAGGTAGACGCTTTCGTCTCGGCTCGTCTGGCTCCCGCGGTTGCGTTCCGGGTTGCGCCGATGGCATGATTTATGGAGCAGGTGATTGGAGGCTCGCTGCCTCCCAGACTGTTAATGAAATCAAGATGTTCCGCTTCCCGGCCCGGGCCCAGAGCAGAGCGTTCAGGCCCTCAATAAATACTGTAACAGCTTTCTTAAATATGTGACAAAATATCTTAAAAGTTTATAGGGTGGCTTTTTTCATGGAAAGAAAAGGTCAGATTATATACTGCCACCTGTATGGAGGGAACAGGAGGGGAAGGGATTGGCGGGGGAATGGGGGCGAGGGGCGGGGGGTGCAGTCAGTACAGCAGAGAGGCTGAATCCAGCGTTTCGTTGCTCAGCGCCTGCTGCAGTCTCCACCTGCTCTTCATTTTTCAATTTGTAACCAATCTTCTCACAATTGGGCACCAAATTAAAAGCGTAAATATGCCAGATATCCATCTTGTTTATTGCAGGGCCCCAGAGGCCTCACTTTGAGCGAGAGAGAGAGAGAGAGAGAGAGCCAGTCAGACATCCACAACTTTGCCCAGTGGTACCTTTACTTTGAACCAAAGACCACATCCATTCACCTCATTGTTTTTTTTTTATTTTTTATTTGCTTGTTTTAAATGCTATCTGCTGCATGCCTCACTGCTTTATAAACAGTGTGCTAAAGTTACTGAATGATTATGCTACTGGTATCTGCCTTCCTCAGATGTGCGGTTTGGAAGGAAGACTAGATGCAGTCTGTCACACACAGTGCAGGTCAGACAGAACAGCTGGCCAAAGCCTGACTCCCCATCACACCAGAATGTTGCTCTGGCCATGTGGGACCATACTCATCCGCTTGTGTGTGTTATCTAACTGCTCAGCAGGGCATCGTATTACACTTCTGTGTGTCAGGCCGGCTCTAGAAATCTCTCTTGTCAAAATGGTGATAAAAGATTGCAATAAAAGTGTGATGGACTGATAACCTGTGATAACAGGCCTCTCCAGTCGCACCTGGGAGTTTATGTCCTCTGGTACTGTCAGCGCTCCTGGAGACTGCTTTGTACTACCAGAGGGGGTTTCTGGGACACCTGGGGTGTCACACCTTTGGTTAGTTTTTAACATTCACTTGTGTCTGTGTGGAATTTTGTGCACCATTTCACCTGTTCATTCATATGCATGTGTGTATTCTTGCATGCTGTTTCAGTAGGACTTGAGAAGATTTTTCTCTCTCTTTTTTAATTTCTTTTGATGTTTGGTGGAAGTTCTGCAAAGGCGTGTCTGTACCACTGAAGCGAAGGAGCATGCAATTAGGTCTTTCAGTTGAGAAAGTGAGAGATCATTCAGTGCTCAAGGGATAAGCATCTCTTTCATTTGTGCAAGAAGCAAAAGCACAGCATCTACGTTTTTTGCTGTGCTGTGAGTTACACATTTTTTTCTGCATTTTTTGCATGTAACTAGTGTGGCACACCGGGCTCGCGTAGCAGAGTCATTTGGTCCTGAAAGGGCCCGTCACTGACCGAGGCAGTGTGAGAATGTAGCATTCTTTGTAAAGGAAACCTGGCTTAGCAATTAACGCACAGTGCCTTGACTGACAGCCACATATAGCATTTAACCCCAAGCCCCTGTTCTGGGTGTCCCTCTGTTTTCTCACTTTAAGCGTTGAGAGCTCTCTCTCTCTTTCTCTTTCTCTCTCTCTCTCTCTCTCTCGCTCTCGCTCTCGCTCTCTCCCTCCTTCCCTGTGTCCGCTCCCTCCCTCATAAGGAACCTCTGACATGTAAAACAGTTGCAGGGCCTTGCTGAAAAGAAAAGGGTTATTGTCTGATAATATCAGAGGCGCACCTCTCCTATTTGAATGCTTCACTCATAAAAGGAAGCGCAGTGATAACTGGCCTCTCTGAAGATCTCTTTCTGATTAATCTGTCCTTTTGTTCACAGACAGGTTTTTTGTTTTTTTTTGTTTTTTTTTTTTTTTTTTACGCGTTGTTTAGCTATGCTGGTCATTTTTCCATTGTCTGCTAAATGGTCATTTAAACGCATCAGTGTATTTTTAGTTACTGTAATAAAACACAATTGTTAGTGATTTGTTAGTGGCTTAAATCCTTGCAATAAGCTGACTTTCGGCTTAAGTGTTTTCTGTCTGAATTTGGGAGGAGATCTAGAGACAAAATCAGATTAAGGTTCAAATGACTGTTCATAAACAGCCAAACAGCAATATACCTGTGATGTTGTGCAGCACCCGTTTTAACTAAAACCGCAGAACCTTGAAATAAGGGGACACTTTCATAGTTGTTACTCATGATTTTTCCAGCTGAAACCTAATGTTTTCAAAATGTTCCCTGAGCTGAAGGGTTTAGCAATCCTGCGAGGTTGCAGCAACGGCACAGTAACGTAATTAGAACGTTATGCATTACCTGAGTCACAGATGGTCACCTGTCTGTTCTCGATCAAGCAGAAATAAATAGCCACGCGCCAGGGCTTGGATGGGGGGACAATGGTGCTTTTCATGGGGTTTGCTGAAGCAGGCGAGGGAGTTACGCTGCAGGAAGTTACAAACATGCACCTTGGTGCCACACAGTAAGAGCTCTGAGCTTGCACTCTGAATAATTTCTACATTTGGAAATATGGAAGGAAAAAAAAAAAACTCCACACCAAAAGTGACCAACTTCAGTTGTTCTGAGGAAGACATGGCGGTAAACAGCCTGGTTTTCAGGTTTTCAGCCACAATGCTGAAATTACAAAGTTGTAAAGTTATTGTGTGAGCTTGTGTATGATGATAAAATATCCCATGCAATACCTTAACAGGCAGTGTGGGATATGGCACTGGTAAACAAACTAACCAAATAAGCAACAATGCAGTGTTTATCAGAGCTGATTGTCTACATCACACTGGAATTCATTTCCCTTTTGTGGTTAAAATACCGAAACCACAGGTGGGGACTGTTGCTAACTGTGTCCTCTCTGCAGCCACAGCTAGAAATAGAGGGTTACATGTTCAAGGTGGCATAAGGTTAATGAGATGGCAGAGCTGTGCTAAGATTCTCATCATAGCGCGCGCACCCCAAGCTGCAGTTTTGTTTGTGTGGTGTTTCCCCTCGTACCCCCGAGCTGGCAGGAGGCACACCTCTCGCCCACGCGCCTGCTGGCTTGCTTTATTTGAATGAGCTTTACATGGCTATCGGCGATCTGATGTAGCACCAAGGTCTGTTTACAGAAACAAGCCGCTGGTGTCTTCCACCTCTCTCCCTGGCTGACGGGCGGGTGGCACCCGAAGCCTCAATGCCGATGCTGGCGCCCTGAAATTAGGGAGACTCTCGGAGAATCGGACGTCCCGAGTCAGGCAGGGTCACATAACGAGAGGGAACATTGAGCAGGGTGGTGTTTGTGTTTGTTTGCACTGTGTTTATTTTCACTGTGTGGGCTTTTGGGCAGTAGCTTGTAGTCCAAGTGCATGCTTTCTGTGGTATTTTCAGTTATTGAAACTTGGATTTTTTTATGCAAACCCCACTAACTTGATTTTGTGTTAGTATGAAGTAATATGTCGGGCTCAGTTATTGCGTCCAATATCCAATTTACACATATGTGACTTTACAGGTACTGTATGAGTTTTGTTGCATCTCGTGTGTATGTAAGTATGTGCACAAGTATGCACTGTTACGTTGCGTCCGGTAGAAAACGGAGTGTGAGTGTGAGTGTGTGGGCGTGACTGTGCGCGTGTGTGTGCGTGTGTGTGCGTGTGTGTGCGTGTGTGTGTGTGTGTGTGTGTGTGTGTGCGTGACTGTGTGTGTGTGTGTGTGTGTGTGCGTGTGTGTGTGTGTGTGCGTGACTGTGTGTGTGTGTGTGCGCGTGCGCGTGCGCGTGTGCGTGTGTGTGATACACAGAAGCAGTCCGTCTCCATACTGGAGGTCTGCTCAGTGCATCCTCCTCCATGGCTCCCTGCTCATTGCTGCTGTAGGCAGTTCATTCGGCTTGTCAGGGTCTTCAGGACGCAGTGAATCTCCATCCGTCCTCCATTATCTTTCACAGCCAGTCCTCCAGATTGTCATTTCACCATCAGCTCCCCCGGCCCGCGGGTCACAGGGGCCGAGTGTAACCCAATACCCTGCCAAGCACTCCCTTACCTGTCATATAAATAGTCATCCTGAGTGAAACAAGGCCGGGGGGGGGGTCTTTTGCAGAAACGCTGCAGAGAGGAAAAAAAAGGGCAGTTTAACTGGATCCTTTATGGAACTGTTCACGGATAACGCAGTGCCACTCTGGACCTCTCCGCACGGCAGAGCAGAACAGAGCTCCATTTTTCACCCCTCCGCTTTCTGGGGGGGGAGTCACCTCACGCCCCTCTCTCGGGCACACAAGCACGCCTTTGTGACTCGTGACTATTTTTATACATTCCGCGCAGTGAATAAGTGCGGAGGGCCTGTTTTAATAGGAGTCCTGCTGGAAATGGAACCTTATCCCCCCCCACCCCCAAAATGGGACCCCCTTCAGCAGGGCGTGGGGGGTGTGGAGAGGGGGGCATTTTTGCATTTGCACACCTTGTGATAAGTGCGATTAACTGATGGCTCAGAGCTGCCTTTTGTTTTACGTTCGCACTGGGTGTAATAGCCCGGTCCCCATGCAAATCCAAGCTCGAGCGTAACAGCAGCAGCAGCAGCAGACAGCGTGTCCTGAATGGATTACCACAGGTGAGACATCCTGCTATTTAAAGCGATGTTTACATGAATCACGGCGTAAGCACTTTATCGGGATCTGAACCAGGCCGGTTAGGATGTTGCTTCATAAAGGAAACTGCGAGAAAATTTCCAAATGCGCACTCCGCAGTGCCTATCAGAGATACGATTGTGCTTTCAACCAGCACGCTTATCTGTCAGGTTCAATCATGTCTTTTTTGATCGACTGTTTCCCGTAAACTACAGTATTTGTGCATGACTGTAAATAATGCTTTCGCTTTCGTACAAGCAAAAAATCTTGGCTATATTCATAGTGAATTTTTTTTTTTCTTTCCAAAGGAAAGAAAGTTGCCGAATGGTGCCCATGATGATCTTACGGGTCAGTTAGGTTTAAAACCAAAGTCGATATAACTGTTTGTTTTTTTTCTTCTTTTCCCCTCCAAGAAGGAAAAATAAATAATGCTTTGGCACAACGTCAGCAAGCACTGCCCAGATTTCCCCAGCTCATCGGTCACCATGCGTCAGCACCGTCTGTCTTCGTTCAGGCCCCGATGTGTGGCTCTCAGATGATAAAAAGGAAAATGAATTTGAGCGTTGCACATTTTGAGGTGTACTGAAGTCTGAGGGCCTTAACTAGCCTAGCGGAAAACCACTCTCCCCTCTCTCTCTGCTTCCCACTTTCTCCTCTCTTTCTCTCCCCTCCCTTCTTCTCTCCCCCTCTCTGTCTTTCTCTGCCCCTCCCTCTCTCCCTCTGTCCGTGTGTCTCTGTTTGCCTCTTGCCATCTCCACCACTTTGAGGTAACCAGATACTGAGCCCTTCTGTGTGTGTGTGTGTGTGTGTGTGTGTGTGTGTGTGTGTGTGTGTGTGTGTGTGTGTGTGTGTGTGTGTGTGTGAGGTGTGAAGTGTGAGTGTATTTCAGTGTGGCTTCTGAAATCTGACCCAACAAAGAGCTGGATTCAGTTCCATTTGCTGCGCATTTCTCTAACACCAGGCTAACACGGCGAGAAAGAGAGAGAAAAAGAGAGAATACATTCCATTTGGACATAATGTTTGAGGATCCGAAAAAGAGAAGTAAAAGCCATCAAATTACCATAACCTGCAGAGAGAGAGAAACATATTTGATCATTTATGTCGGCCTACTCTAAATTTGTAATAATTTTTCATGGAACTCAAATTCCTAAGCAATGATGGAGTTACGCTTTCAATGGAAAAATGGATTTAAAAAAGAAACACAACCTTTAACCAACTGTTTATGATCACAATGTGTTTACTTCATTTTTTCAGCTAATCTGCCAGTGCGTATTAAAAAAGGCCTTTTTTTACAATGAAACAGCCTTAAAACATACCTTGGAAGCGGTCTAAGCTGTGAGTAATATCCTTTTGTGAGCGGGTGTTTAATTTGTGTGCTGGGCAGTAATGCGTGGCTCATGAGAGGCTTTCTGGGGGTGTTGCCGAGGGTAGCAGACGTGTCTTGCCAGCCTTTTCTGGGTGGAGAACGGAAACTGTAAACGGCGAATAATGACCCGTCTTATGGGGTGGGGGGGGGGGTGGGGGCAGCGAGAAAACGGGGCTTCGGGGAGAGCTGACGTTACTGCACCCATTCAGAAAACAAGCTGGTGCTTTAACGAGAGTCACCTGGCCTGAACAACCGCTCCGCCAGAAAGGCGAACAGGTTGATTCTGTGCTGAGCGGTGAAAGGCGTTTTTTGTGCGCGCGCGCACGTGTGCAAGTCCCTGCACTGTACTCCTCTGTGTGAGAGAGCCTGCACCAGCAGGCCGAAGCATGTTGCTGCTGCGTGACCCGTCCGACACTAGCCTGGCACTGTGTGTGTGCTCACTGCCAGTTTTCAACAGCTACTTTAAACGTGAGAAAGAATCATACATTAGCTTCCACCCCAAACAGTGGCATTTGCTTATATATCTCCTGAGTAGTGGTTTTACATTTTATTTTTCTTAAGAAAATGGACTGTTTCTCTGACCTTGTTGGATCCACACAGAATGTCTCAGGAGTGATCCTTGCTGAATATATTCTTGTGTTACTGGAGTTTAATTTTTTTTTTTTTTTTGTGAATTCCTTGCATGTGATCAAAACACATTGATATCTCAAATGATATTAATGTATATAATGCTCAGCAGTTCCTTTGTAATGAATCTTCTGAAAGCATTGCTGACCACTTTCCATTTAAAGTGACTGTGCGTAGGTACTGTAACACTGGCCAGAGTGAACACCCACCCCTTGGCCCAGTTCCCCATTATTGCCAAAGATGGCGGCAACGCTACCCCTCTCACCTCCGCGTGGCCCAATGTGGCAGAGAGGGTCACGAGTTCATTCACTGCCTCAAGCAAAGTCAACAAGGGTTTTGCGAATCAGGGGCGTAACAGTTACACATAGGGGTTTGAAACTCCCAATAGAGGTATGAAAGTGCAAATGAAAGAATTTGTCACTGCTTATCAATACTGTTTGCCTCTCTGTCTCTGATGGAGGAAGTGTAGGCCCATCTGAAGCATCCAGCCCAGTCTCGGCCCACTGGAAACCGCCCAGCGCCAAGCCCAGTACCGTTCCGCCGCCTTGCCCGTCCGCTCACCGCCGGCATTGTTTAGCGATCTCCTCTAAAGCCCGGAGCGGCGTTTCCGTCCAGCTGAGAATGTCCTGTGGCCTGTTATGGGTGTCAGATAGAAACCTATATTTTCCTGCGTTCAGTAATTTTCTCACCACTGAAAACCCAGCCATCCGAAGCACACCTCCCCTCTGACCTTTGCACCCAAAAAAAAAAAAGGCGCCCTCCAGCTCCCAGCTCCCCCCCCTCCCTGTCCTCGGTGACTCCTCTTTCTCACAACCACGCTTTGCGAGTGAACCGAAACCGTTGCCGCATGGAATGCCTAAACTGTGACCAATTGCTGACGCTTTGCTCCCCCCAGCTGATAAATGTTACTTTGCCAGAAAGAGAAATGGCTCAAACAGTAAATTTGAGGGGGAAAAAAAATGAAGGAAAAAAACAGGAAGAGTTTATATAACTTTGTGTGGAAGAAAGAGAAAGATGACCGTACTGGCCCCCTCCTATTACCTTAGATGGCTCGGGTAGGCTGGGCGGGCCGGGTGGCAGACGCGCCGTGCTCTGCCGAACGTCATGCTCTCGCTGCCAGCCGAGCCAATGGCGGCTGCTCTGGCTTTGGGGGGGGGGGGGGGGGCGGGAGGCGGTGCAATAACACGCTGGCATTCGGTAACGGGACACTGGCTGGCTATGGTTCAGTGCCTGGCAGGGTTCCAGCATGTTGCATCGCTGATTTCTCCCCCCCCCCCCCCCACTCCAATATATTTGGAAATTAATCCGCCTTCTAAGACAGTGGTGACACATAGAATGTTCCCTGTAGCCCTTGTTTTCACTTCTGTGTTGAGCGTCGAGTCGACCCCTTTTCTCCTTTTTTGGCACAGGGGGATGAGGCGGGTGCATTGAGCCTGATCTGGGAGGCTGATGGAGTCGTAAAAGCCGGGGGCTGCCTGTTTTACCCCTGCGTTAGGGATTCTTTTTGGTCTGTGTTTTTGTGTGTGTTTCCTCTTTTTGAGCACAGACAATAATAGTAATCCTTTTTAAGTGTGTGATCATCTGAATAAATCAGAGAAGCCCATAAGAGAGTCATTAAAACAAGGGAGGGGGAAAAAAGACCTTTACAAGGATAAGAAAAGCATGACAGAGGGAAATCAGACTCCCAGGCTCCCCGGCCTTCCAGATGCCTGAGATTGAATGGAGGGTTAAACCCTAATGCCCCTCACCCCCCCCCCCTCCCTCCCAAAAGAGGGGCAGAGAGTGTGCCAGAGAGGGTGAAAACGGCAAGTTGAAAGCCAGATTCCACCCCAGGCTGGGATTAGCTGGCCCTGTCCAGATCTTCTGCTTTTAATGAAGTTCTCTCTTCATATTGGGGGGGGGGGGGGGGGCAGGAGGTGGGGGGGGCAGACGGACAGACTGGGGTTGGGTAGAAGCAGGGGGGGTTGGAGGGAGGGGGGGCAGGGGTTAGGGATAACTCAGTTAACTGATAGCCTCGGGGGACAACGGGGAGATTCATGACCTCTGTGTGTCCTGTGGGACACTGCATGGAGAATGAAACATTCCTGAGAAACTCTGAGACGAGCAGACCCCAGAGAAGGAGCGTAGGGCGAGACTGGGAGGATTTGAGAGGGGGGCATTAAACCCCCCCTCATCTTAATTCCTGTTATAACATAACTATTATTACTGATATGGTCTCATTTTACACTCAGCTCACCCACACACCCCTCTGCTCCGGCCCCTCCGTGTTCCGAAGACTTGCACAATTAAGGCAATCGTGTGGGATTACGCCTGTTGTTTCTCTGCAGGGAATGTCAGCCAGAGAGATCGGATGTGGAAGGGCGGGGTGTTTCAAAATCATGTCCCTGTTGCTAAATTCACAACGATGATTGACAATCTACCCCACCACCCCCTCCCATCCAACCACCACTGCCACCCCCACACTTCACCTATGTAGGTCAGGGCCACTTAATAACAGATTTGGGGAGGTGTCCTAAATGTATGATGCACTGACTGCAGTATTTGTTGCTCTTATATTTTCAGCCCACTGTTACAAGTGGTTTTGTGCACCTTTGTGTTGCTCAAACACGGGTCCTGTTTTAGTTCAGCCATTTTTTAATGTCCGCATTCCAGCGAGTACGTCGTCAGGGACTGTATTTCAGGCAGTGTCTGGGATGAAGTTAGCGAGCCTTTGTGGGAATAGTGCGGTGTAATATGTGTGCCCTGCGAATCCTCAAATCCAGAGGAGCCCGCATCCCTGCGGGGCTGAGATTCAATCTCTGGGCCCGAAAAGGAAAGCTTATCCGCAAGACTTCCTGTGATGCTGAGCACTGGCAGCAGACGAGCGTTGACGGAGAGGCCGTACTCCCCTGGCTCTGAGCGAGGGAGACAGGAAAGACCGGGCGTGATTGCGACGCCTGACCTGTGAGGGCTGCATCCCAAACCCCCCCCCCCCCCCAAAAAAAAACCGAAACCTGCCCCTGGTCATTAAACTCAAACTGCATCATCTGTACCCCAACTTGCAAACAGCCCCTACGCTTTAACGCACACTACACAGTGCGACCGCGAGTTAACAGGCGCAAGCCAAATTAGCACAGGAATTAGTTCACACGCATTCTGATACGCAGTGGGGTGCTGACCTGTGGTTCACTGCAGGATACATGCAGAGTCAGGGCAAGATGTCAGGAGAAGACTGTCCAGATTAAAGACAAAAAAAAGAAAAGAAATATTTTCCAGCCTGATTCATTGTGAACGGAAACGGACTCCGTGCCCAGCGGCTTTGTGGGTATTTTTAAACTGCCCTGCATTATTGCATGTACGAGGAGGGAGGACAGTGGTGACAGTAGTGGTAAAAAATGCGAAAATGCGAACCCCGCGCAGGTCGGGCCAGCAGCGCGGAGGATCTCGTGTTCGGCCTCCGGGGCCAAGCCGGGGGCCTGCCGGGGCCCGCGGTCATCCGTGCGGCGCTGCGTACCTGCGGTCAGGCCCGCCGGAGGTATTTATATTCCTAATTCCAGGGTAGCGCAAACTGGCCAGGCCTCCGGACTGACATCCGCCGAGTGATTGATAAGGTGTTTTCCGCCATCGTCGCCGCCGCCGTCCGGCAACTGCGCGGGCCCGAGGAGCCGGGTGGAGGTGGGAGGGAGGTGCCACTCTGCCGTCCTCTGGATTTGTATCCCCTCCCCCCTTCCATGCCGCCCCCCTCGCCCCTTAGATTGGTCCCTCTTTCTATCCGACAGGATGTGACTGTTTCGCCCACCGTGACCACGGTCGCGGTCGCATGTACACCACAGCCGCCTGTGTGATGGCACTCGGTTCCGGTGGCCTCGCTTGGGTTACAGTGCCATCAGTAACCAAACACCAGGGCCTGAGGTTAAAGGAATGTGTGTCTGTGTGTGTGTGTATCTGTGTGACTGTGTGTCTGTGTGTGTATGATGGGCAGGGGCGGGCGTGGCATGTGTACTCAGGCTGACAGGCCCACAAGTTGATGGGTTAGCGTTAGCGTTAGCGGAGCTGTGTGAATGGTGTTTGGAGTGCTAGGCAGAAAGATAAATTTACAGCGCGCGACGCCGCCTTGGCAGTTGTTCAGCTCCGGCTCCAGCCACAGGAAGTGTACACAAGAGTAAATATAGTCGGCTTGTCTGTAGTGGTTATTTAAAACACACATTCACATCCTTTGTGCTATATATTTTCTGCTTATTCATAGCACTGCGCTGTGCCGCGCTGTGCTGAAGATGGATATAAATACGACCCTCAGTGTTTGTGTGTATATGTGTGTGTGTGTGTGCGTGTGTGTGTGTGTGTGTGTATGTGTGTGAGTTTTGGGCAACGTCACTCAAAAGCAGCCACACGCCCACATCAGAACTGAAAATATGTTCCCATACTTGCGTGGCGAGTAAACGGTTAGGCGCTTTAAAGCAGTCTGGTGAACAGTGAAGGGATTGTGAAGGCTGGGAACTGCTGTGTGTCCATACTCAACAACCGGGAATGCAAAGTGACTACCGTAATCAGAAAAACAGAACTTGTGTTTTTTTCTGTTCCTCCCTCCTCCACACCAACTTAGCTGATGCTCAACAATTATGACTGTGTGCTGTTTGTTAAAGTCTCATGGTTTCATATTGAAATGTCTGTGCAGATCACAGCAGGGATCATGTCTCCCTCACTCTCTGCAGTGTCTGTATGTGAGGGCACTCCGTCCAGCGAAAGCCGGAATACCTGCTGCCAGACGGCCTGGGATTCCAGGCATTTCATTTCGCATTGTTTCAGACATCAAGAATTCGGTATAACGTGTCGGAACACAGTGTGCCGGGGTTTCGTCAGGTACCACGTCTGAATTCATAGCCACGAGGCCTCTCCTTACTACGATACCACCATTGCAATGCCTCCCCCCGGTGCCAAGTGCTGTTTTCTGGCATTCATGCAATAAAGAGCTCCTTACGACATCAGGAAGCTCATTGCATCAGGGGCTTTGCTTTGTTCCTCTGATCCTCGGCCGTCGTGGTAGATCACAGATGGAGCTTGAGTGCATTTTTTCACAGTGATTAAAAGAATTTAATATTGTAATTAGTATCTTATCTCCATTGTGAATGAATTGAAATTTCAATAACACCCTATTGCCTGCAAGGAATGTAATATAAAATATGGAATATAAAACAGTATATAATATTAAATTAAATATAATTTTCTCAGTGCATGCATTTTGTCATTTTAGTTTCATATATATGAGATTATATGTATAAATGTTATATGTATATATGTATTTTATCTACATTATATATATTACAATACATCTCACAGTCAGGGGGAAGAGATTTCCTGATTCTCCAGCACAGTGCATTTGTTTTGTCACAAAGGGTTAAGGCAACCTGCAGATTGTTGTCCTGCCTGGTTTCCAAACATAATACAGGCCAGTGAAACAGGGTCATCAAAAGCTGTAAACATATTTCAGACTGGAAATCCCTGGAAGTCTGGGAGCGCGCATGTTTGGCAAGACACGCTTTTTCGGAACAAATCTCCCGCGTACCACGGGGTCGTAACCCGAGCTGAAATAAGTTGGGAGTGACAGCCTTGATTTTTATGCGGAGTCCCATGTTGTCGTATATTGATTTCTTGTCTGTTAGCAGCCCGCGCTGGAATTCCTCTCCGTTGAGGAATGTATGGGAAACGCCGCGCGGCTGTGGCAGGGAGTGCATGTGCAGCCCGCCGCCGCCAACCAAAACAGACGCGAGGTGATCACGAGCGGCTCGCGGCGAGCCGAACCGATCCGCGCAACGCTGAGGCGCGGTCTCACGCTCGTCATCACCGGCGTTTTTTATATATTCTTTTAAATAGTTCACATTCGACCGCAAACGACGTGAAGTAAGAATATAAATCTAGCCCGTCTTTCTCTGCATGTGTCACACCGCTCGCGTAACATTCGCATGAATGTCCAGACAGCGCCTGTCTCCAAGAGTCGGGAGAACTCCACCGTTTTTGAATTTTTTGGTCAAGACTCAAATGGGGTGGGAAAGATTTCTTTTTTTTTTGTGGGGGGGGGGGGGGGGGTTAGTGATGGGAGGGGTGAGTCTTTAAACTTTCAACGCACGCTAAATATAGTATCAAAAAAATTGTCCTGCTAAAAATCACAGCTCCATGTCAGCCATCTGGTTTGGGAATGTTTCATTAGGCGGAGCCTGGGAAACATAACACCACACGTTGGAAGCCCAGAAAAGATACATGTGAATGATATAAGGGGGCTTTTTTGGAGGGGGGGGGCATGCCGAAAGACACGGCTGTGGCGGAGCCCGGGTTCCCTCCAGCCCATTTCACCGACACGCCGGCGTAAATCACTCCCCCGTCTCGTCACCACGCTTGGTTTTCCTCACTGACAGACGGACGGCAGGGCTGGAGTCACGGAAAGGAACGATGGCAGGGATGGGAGGGTGGAGAGAGAGGGAGGAATTAAATGTACCTGACCCAGCCAAAGGGGTGGAGGCCAAACGGTCCTGGAATCTGTGCCGGTTGGGCGCACAACGACACAATATGTAGACATAAACGTAATCTTTGCTGACAAGGACAGTTGAGACCAGTAAAAAAGTAAAACTAAAATAAATTAACTTTTTTTCGAGTTAGACATTAATTCAAATTAACATACAAAAATTAATAATATTATTGGTAGATTTTAGAAATATTTCCTCTGGACAAATTTGGAAATATATTACTAGGCATGTATGTACTGGTCACCTTACGTCTAAGCTTATATAAAAAATATATTTTGGAAGATGATGATTGATGATGTAATTGTATAAAACATTTCTTAAATAATATGCTCCTGTACTGCACTATTTATACAAGACACACATAAAAAAGAGCATTAAAATTTCCACCTGCTGGACACCTCAGGGGCTATGCTTTCTGTGAGCAACAGCAGGACTGGATGAGTGGGTGGTAGTTATGTTATGTAATGCTCTGTTGGAAAATTCCTCTCATGAAAATAACACGCATCTGAGAATACTTTACAGAAACTGTGTTATGTCAACTCCATTAATGCTTGTTGATTCACAGCATGACTACATCACTGAATATATGTATTACATTATAAAATACGTTTAATGGCAAACAGTAGATATTGTATGTTTAATAGCATGCTTCCAAATATATTTTGTAATTTAATAGAATATGAAATAATTTTAAAAATATTAAGGCTCTGTGAGTAGTAATGAATCAGTCAAACTTCAACGCAAGATATTAATTTAATTAACAATTTATTGTTACACGTGTTTTTGTTCTGTTGTTTGGTCTGGAGGTTTTCTGCTGTTCATTGGTGCATTACAGCACGTCATTCACATGAAGGAGAGCGCTCTGGAAATGAGCAGAGCACAGCTGGACGACCACAAGTCAATATGTGCAAATCGCATTTCTGTTTTTTTTTTTTTTTGATTATTGTTTGAATAATTCCTCTTATTGCTGCTATTATTTTGCATCACAACATGTGTTAGCGTTTTGCTGCGAATAAGGGAGCCCTTTGAAATGTGTGCGGATGAGTGCAAACCCTCTGTAATCACCGAGGGCGTGGGAGTCGTTTCCCATAAAGCCGTTCACTGCGTGTCGGCGCACACGGTGCACACGCATGTAGTCTGTCTGTCTACTGGCTGTCTGCTGGGGCGAGACAGTGAGACAGTGGGTGGGCACTGCTCTGTGTGTCGGAGTTAAGGCCTCTGCTTATCCACTTTACACACACACACACACACACACACATACACACACACACATACACACACACAAGTGTTACTCATAGAAACACATTACCTACACACACATGCACACCCCTCACTTACTCATCCACACGTTGCACACTCATAAACACGCAGTCATACACACATGCATGCATGCATATATGCGTGCGCATACACACACACGTACACATCACATAATGACATGCTCTTACTCACCCTTACACACGCACACATGCGCTGAACGCTGCCCCACACAGCACGGAGAGATGAGAAACACAGGCTCTCAGGGTGACCCTGACTGCTGAACACTGCCCCACACGGGGAGGTCTACCACAGCACAACACAACCCAAGAACCTATCCATTACTACTTTCCTGTAATATAAAGCAGCCGTCCAGCTGGACTCCATAGGTGTTCCACAGTATCAGTGCAGCAGGGGCAGGCCAGAGGAGAGGAACGCTGGAGCTAGCAGGCAGTCATCCCCTTTTTCTGATGGCTCAGACTCAGGTGAAGACTGGAGAATCAGCCCCCAGGCATTCTGGGAAAGGTCAACTGTGGGGGTGCTGCTCAGGGTAGAGCTCACTCTGTCAAAGTGCAATATTTTGACACCTGTTAACCGAGAGAGAGGGGGAAAAAAGAGCCAAAATTAATTTCTTTTGTGCCTGCCTTTGTGTGTGTGTGTGTGTGCGCGCGCACGCACGCACGCACACACGCCTTTGCATTGAAGACAAAGGCCCTCTTGTTAAGCTCCTCATGGTGAGTGTGAGAATGTTACGCAGATAGGGAAATGCCGCGGCGAACCTGACCTTTCAGGTGTCCCGGCCGTCCGCTCAGGCTGTGGTTAAAACCACCTGTTTCACCTCTTGAGCAGCGGGCACACCGGCCGTTGCACTAACACATCAGGTGTGCCCTGCATTTGTTAGCTTTGCTGTTGGCGTGTGCAACCGCATATCATTTCCAAAACGATTCATTTTCTTCCTCGGAGCTCAGCATGTTTATTAAGCATGTGTTAGATGCGTATGTGTAGCGGTTTAGGGAGTGGTCATTTTTCAGTTTCGGTTTGGGGGAAAGGTTCGCGTGAATGCCGAATTGAGTATTAAACTCCAATTCGGATGTGACCAGTTGTGTAAGTGTGCTGCAGTCTTTGGGTAGGGCGTGGAATTGAATTACCTGTCCAATTAAATTCCAGTGTAGTGCCACCTACTGCCTTTTTGCTTGATTGCACTGAAACATGCTTAAAATGCATTAAAAAGTTTCCCCACTTGGTAGACACGAGGCCCATCCTTCATTGTAGCATTTGAAACAACTTGCTTAATGTTGCTGATGAAGGGGAGGGCTGTCAGTATGGAAAATATGTTTGGAAGAACAAGAAAATATCTCCCACCAAGGATGATTCCCCTATTCTTATTAGTGCCTAATTATTTCTCAGAAACAATTTGAGCTTTCACATGTGCACACACGCACGCACACACACACACACACACACACACACACACACACACTCACTTACACATCACAAACTGGCACACTCATATACACTTCAAACAATTAAATCAAACTAAATCAAGGTTATGCTGATGAGGATGACAATAATGATAATGATAATAAAGATGATAGGAAGTGAAAATTGTTATTGTTGTTCACGGTGACACTACTACAGCTACTGCGAAGACGAAAGAGGTGAAATGCTGGTGGCCTTCCCTGTATGAGAGGGGTGTAATATACCATACACAGCACAGCACAACGGCTTTTGCTCATTTCTTTGCCGACTGACTCTGTACCATTGCTTACCATCTGTGCAAATACAACCCAAACTCCAAACATTAGAAACCATTAGCGCCGCACAGTTCCCGCTCCGCGCGGTGTTTGTGTGAAACTGACAGACTCAGAAAATAAACGAAGGACTGCATGACGTGCCCGCTGGCGCATGCCGTCACAGACCGCATTCAGAGCTACACTATATGGACAGAAGTATTTGGCCACACCTGTTTTTCAGGGTTTGGGCTAGGCCCCTTATCTCCAGTGATGCTTAATGCTTCAGCATACCAAGACATTTTGGACAATGCTATGCTTCCAACTTTGTGGCAACAGTTTGGGGAAGGCCCTTTTCTATTCCAGCATGACTGTGCCCCAGTGCACAAAGCAAGGACTATAAAGACATGGTTTGATGAGTTTGATGTGGAAGAACTTGACTGGCCCTCACAGAGCCCTGACCTCAACCCCATCGAGCACCTTTGGGATGAACTGGAATGGAGATTGTGAGCCAGGCCTTCTCGTCCAACATCAGTGCCTGACCTCATAAATGCTCTACAGAATGAATGGGCACAAATTCCCACAGAAACATTCCAAAATCTTGTGGAAAGCCGTCCAAGAAGAGTGGAAGCTGTTATAGCTGCAAAAGGGGGACCAACTCCATATTAAAGTATATGTATTTGAATACATGTCATGTCATTACAATGTAATGGTCAGGCGTCCGAATACTTTTGTCCATATAGCGTACCTCCATTTAAATGACAGGCAGGAAGAGGGCGTGATAAACAAGCACGTGTGTTTGGAAGTGCAGGTGTTTGCACAGCGAGCTGGCGTTGTCCCCTGATGTGTCAACCCAGCGCGGCAGAAATTTAGAATTTTGCAAATAGTGGCATGAGGAATAGGGTGTCCCAGATCATGTAAATGACCACCTGTAGTGTAACATAATTGTGATTGTTCCCGTTGCAAGTCTTTTTTCTTGGGCGTACCCCCCATTTTGGTGATATCATTGAATGGTTACTTTGAAGACTGCGTGAAACGGTCAATGCAAGAGAGGACCCACCTACAATAGTAAAGCAGCAAAAAATCACCTTCCTACCTGGGCCCCTGACAGCTTCTGGGCCCCGTTGCGCTGCACCGGTTGCACTGTCAGTATTTACGCCAGTGATGTCCATTGATATCTCTCATCTTGCATCTCAGTCCCACTGGCTGTTGGTGTGCAGTGATTTTGGGCTCCTGAAATGGAGGGACAGCAAGAGGGCTTAGCGATGCAGTCAGTGTCCATGAACTGAGATACCTGTAAAAATGTTTATACGTAAGTATTTTGCGTGTTGTGGCACACCGACCTGCGAGCAGTAATCTCGGGGAACGGCGTCGGACATCACACTGGCGGCGAGTGTAAGGGCCTGATGGTGGAGGAGGGAGTCAGGCCATCATCCTTTTCTTTTCTTTTTTTCCCCAGATCTGCTGTTTGGAATAATCCCAGACAGTACGGAATGCAATATCAAAGCCTGCCTGTTTGTTTTCATAGCTCACCATTTTAACCTCTCAGAACGGAGCTGCGGGGAAGGAGCCAGAGACATTCACAGGAAGGAGGCTCTTCTGAGAGCCTCGCTCTGGCCCGTCAGCCAGCGCGCCTTCGCGCCGCTAAAACAATCTGTCACGACAGATCAGATCGCTATGTTCTTTTTGGAGACATTCGTCTTTTAGCAAGGTGCGCTGGACAGTCATTCCAGCCAATGAGATGGGGGCAGGGGCAGGCTCGGGCGGGAGGGAGGTGGGGGATTTCGCCGGTCTTGTGTAAGCGCAGGCAGGCGAAACCTTTTCCGCTGCGGCCGCCCTCGGGAAAGGAATCCACCGCCCCAGTGCAATTAAGCTGGCTAACAATTAGCTTGCCTAACAAGCGGAGGTGTTCATGGGAGACGTGAGTGGTTAATTCACCACGGTCGGTGTCAGGCGCGGTCACGGGAGACGGACGCCGCGGAATAAACCTCGGTCGCATGTCGAGAAGGCGCCCTGAAGAGAGAGCGTGCAGTTCGCGGGCCAGCTCTGACTGATGGGGCCTAATGCCGGCGTTGAACGAGCAATATTTTCGCGAGCATGGGCCAAGACCCATGTCACTAGGCAGGCAATCAGTGTGCGCACTGTGAGGTGTGGGGGGGTCAGATTAAGGGGTTGGGCTCAAATCGGCATGCATTTTTTTTTTTTTTTTGTATTTGTTTTTGGGGTCAGTGCGAAAAGTGCATTGGCAGTGTCCTGGCTGCTGTGACGTGCGTCTGGTTTGTCTGTGATTTTGTTATAAATTACACAACTTTTGAAGGTGGCCCAAAAGTAGTTATTGAACAGCCACAGGTACCAAAGCAGGCCAGTGACTGTTCCAACTGGCTGATTCTAAGCAGGTTAAATATGACTGGAGTGAGTCAGAAACCAAACCTGCAATTGAGTTGTTTGAAATTGTGTATTTACATGTGAAGTCATGTCTCAAATGATTTCTATGACACTCGTGATATATACATTTATATATTATGTGATAGCGTATGTAAACAACTGTGCATCCATCACAGCGAGAGACTGGTTTTTGTCGTATATCATGTCATACATCATCTTTTCATATTCTTTGGCTATGGCTTAATACTATTTACCTAATCTGGGTACAAGATAGTTCAAAGTGATTGCTGTGTATGAAGGAAATGTTGGAGAAGATAAATGGCAGTAAGGCGCTTTTAGGGATCGGACAGATAACAGGAACGTGCCACATATGATTTACATGCTAACATTTTTTCTTTTAATCTTAACTTGGCTAGAACATGTTAGGGGACAACCAGCAAAATACAGTCACGCAACACTGGTTCTGAAGCAATGACTCTCAAACATGACATTGCCATCCTTTTGATCTCATCGGTAACAACGTCTCATAAATCTTAAAATATCAAGTTAAAGGTTTGCAATAAATATTCTCCGCATTTTAAAATTCTCAAAGGGGAAAGATGTTGGAGTCTGTTTATTTATGTATTTGTTTGTGTACGTGTGTGCTTCTCCGTTTGCTGATTTGTAATTCAAAACCCGGGACCCAAGTGCCAATGGTGAAATGACCACTGACATATAACCCATTAATCTCTGCTCTTATCAGTCAGTTGCTATCTGCAGTTGGTCCAGGACCGGCGCATTCCTGAAGGCGATGCAGACGGATCCCGGATGATGAATAGCAAGCGCTTTTTGCTGGCGAACATTCGCCAGAATTGCGTGTCATTAACTGTTTGTTGAGCAAAGCGATATTGAATCCTTTGCGTCAGGCGGACCCTACAGTCACTGCGTCGATGGCCCAGAGCAATTTATTTGCACTCATTAGGAGATTCGGAGGGGTACTTATCTTTTCCCTCCTATATAAATGTGTTTTTCATATTTTAAAAAGAATTAAGAATGACACTGGCGTGGCATGTCCAGCATTTTTGCAGTCCTTTTTGCCTCCAGGTCTGTTGTAATATCTTTTGAATGTGAAGAAAGACACTTGAAGAAAGTGTTGCATGGTTTAAGAGACTAAGACTTAAGTCTTCCTGGACATAGCAGTGTAATCTAGGTGCAGTGGTGGAGCTGCAGGACCTTAGCTGAACTATTATCCAGCATTAAAGCGCGGGACTCCAGCCAGACCCTTTCATTTTTCAGTCAGTGATTTCTGCGGTAATTCATCCATTTTGCAAACTGCAGACCGTAATGTAAAGAGGAAGGCCTGATTTGATGTAATAGCGGATCCATTTGCCCCTAATCGCGACTTGATTAAGTGTTTACTTGAAGATATTACAGATGTCAACATTGTTAAAGCGTATAGGCTGTTTACTCAGTCAAGGTAAATTGCAAAGGAATGCCTCTGGTAGGGCTCCTGCCAGCGTGCTCAGGGGTCACAGGCGTGCAGCGGTCAGGGAGGGCTGTACTGTACCTGTCTCCCACTCGTGCTATCACTGAGACCCCGAGGAGTCACAACCTGCTCATAACACACACACACACACACACGCATACACACGCATACGCATACACACACACGCACATGCATACACACACAGACACACACACACACACACACACACACACACACACAAGCAAATACAAACACACACAGACAGACACAGGCATGGACAAACACACATGGATGTCACATTTGTCCCCCACAAAAAATATGCATGTGCCCACATACATGCACAGAGAAACAGAAACAGTCACACCCTCCTTCTCTTAATCTGGGAGAAATAGAGTAACAAACGCCAGTTGGCTTCACTGCTTGCAGGCCGAGCTTCCTTAAGATGAGAAATCCAGTGCTAATGGATCTCAGGGAATTTGAGTTACCTTGGAATTCCAATAGATGAATTCATTGAAGACTTAGCCAGCGCAGATGAGCACAAGCACAGAGCACTAATATCTCACATGCAGAGGAGAGGGAAAAATTCAAATGAAGTTCTCACCCAGAGCATGACGGGCGGCTTCGAGGAGGGTCACGGCTGGGCGAGGTGGGGTCCTCCACCTCACCTCCTGCTGTCAGTGGAGGGGGGCGAGGGGGTCGAGGGAAAGCAAGAACGCAGCTACCTGACAAACTAAGGGGCGAGAGCAGGGTGGCGGTGGTGGCGTTGGTGCTCCGGGGACCCGGGAGGAGGTGTGGCCCTGAGAAAGCAGGTCAGGGGGGTCACGCGTCGCCGCATGTGAACAGGAAGGGCGATTGCGCGTGAACTTTTTGCCTCGTCCCGCGCAGTCCATCAGCCAGCAAATGGAGCAGATCAACCGCGCAGCTGGGGGAAAGGGAGCAGTGAGGGGAGGGGGGGGGGCGGAAAAGGCGCCCCCTCACACTGGCTCCTTTGTGCTCGGGGGCACGCTCCGGCGTTACGGACGGGGGACGGAGAGAGAGAGAGAGACAGGGAGAGAGACGGAGCGAGAGAGAGAGAGAGAGAGAGAGAGAGAGAGAGAGAGAGAGAGAGGGGTCTGGCGTTGGGCTCGGCGGCGTTGGAGCAATTACCCCCGAGGCCATTATCGCCCCTCAACAGAACGTCATTTATCTTCCAATTCGGGGTGTCACCTGTTCTTCATTTACCAGTCAATAACCATTAATTATGCTCCAGGAGGAATTCAAACAAAGCCCTGTCCTCCTTTGTTAAAAGTAAGGCATTCAGTGGTGACAGATAAACCTGATGCCCCCCTTCTCCTGCTCATCCCTTTGTGTGTGTGTGTGTGTGTGCGCATGTGGGGTTGGGTGGGGTTTTGTGTGTGTGTATCTCTGTGTGTGTGGATTTGATGTACGTGAGTGTTCATTTATACAGGGCTTGTTTGGTCAAGGTTTGATATGCATTGGTGTGTTTTTTTGTTTGTGTGTTTTATAAGTGTGTGTGTGTGTGTGGGGGGGGGGTATATTTGCATTAGTTTGTGAAATCTAGTGCAAGATGTGTGTGTGTATGTGTATGTGTATGAGTGGGTGTGTATGAACGTGTGTGTGTGTGTGTATGTGTGTGTGTCTGTGTGTGTATGTGTGTGTGTGTGTGTGTGTGTGTTTCCCCCTGCCTTTTCCCAGCATTCGGTTATTTGGGAGCTATGAACTGGAGAGAGGAAATGCCTGAGAGCTGGCAGGTCAAATGCCTGGAGGTCTGTTCTGCCCCTGCTGTCCTGCTCCTGTGCTGAGGATCAGGGGACACTCACACACCTTTCCACACCTACAGCCAGCCCCCCCATCCCATTCTAGTCTTTTTTTTTAGCAGCTTTTGGGAACTGCAATTTCCCATGTTATTTCTCCACTTTTGCCCTCTTGCAAAATAACATGCTAAGTAATGTTATGAGAACCATTCCAGTGAATGAGCATGAACTGCAGTCTGGGTGTGCTATATTGTTATATGTGTAAACGCAATTCAAGTTCAAATCCAAATTTAATTTTCAGGCTAGTGTTAAAGCATTATCTGTCAGTGATATACCCCCATAATTCAAGGTTTTAAAGTTTGGTAAACTTTACTGGCGGCAGTAGTGTGGCATAGTGATAAGGAGCAGAGCTTGTAACGAAAAGGTTGCAGGTTCAATTCCCTGCTCAGGCACTGTTGCTGTATCCTTGGGCAAGGTGCTTAACCTCAGTGTCTCAGTAGATATCCAGCTAGGGTAGCATGTAAAAGTTGTAACCAATGTAAGTTGCAGTGGATGAGAGTGTCTGCAAAATGGCAATAATGTAATGCAATGTCATCTTCATTCAGTGTAGCTGAGAGTGACAGAGGGAGATGTGGCCCAGCCACGCATGCAATAGCCCGTGTCCCCTGGCGTTTGACAGACACAGCCCAGATGATCAAAGGCATTCTGCAGGAATGCACCGAAACACTGGTGACAAGGGAAGAACGTGTCATTCCAAAAAGCGCATAGCTATGCCCCCGGGCCAGCAGGAAGGCCTGTGACGCAAGTCCCAATGCAGAAAGGAAGAACGCTGCACTGGCTATTAAAAAACAAAACAAAAAAAAAAAACAGAAACGATCCCAGACCTGCTCGTTTTAATCTCATTCAAATTCACGCCCCTCGTAAATCTTCCATGAACGACAAGATGCCCCCCCCCCCCCCCCCCCCCCCCCCACGAGGCCAAGAGCGTACAGTAGGCCGCGGCCGGTCACTTTTCTCAACCCTCTGCGTGGGAGTTCAGACCAATAAAGATACAAGCCGTGTTTATTGTTAGAAAATGGCTCTCGGGATACTCTGGCTCGTTTCCTCTGTCCTTCAAGCCCCTGGGCTGATAAATGCCGCCACCAGATTAGGCTCTTTATACAGTTTACGCAGAGCGGCATAAATCCATCGCTGGGTTTATGTCTCCTCACTCATCTCGGCCTGCAAATATTTTCTCCTATGAAAATAATCAGCCCGCTTTCCAAATTATATCATCAGAGCTCCGTAGGTTAGCGTGCACATTTGTCGGTCTGTCGTACACGATATCTGAGACACTAAAGAAGTCAGAGATGTTATTATAGTGTAATGACAAAACAGAATAAGCCTTTCATGTAATTCTTTAAAATAATATCAATAAATCATTTCCCACTGTTGTTTAATCTGTAATGTATCATTTCTGGGTATACACTTTGGCTGTATCCACAAAGATTTAGCTATAGGTTTGGTTTAATCCGCAGATCAAAATAAAATATGCTGTCATCGGGTATGGCTTTCTGTCTTCAGAGATGAGAGAAAAGGAGGCTTTTCATGGTATAGAAAGTGCAGTGAAAAAAATCACAGAATTCCTGTGGA
>NC_050584.1:23510000-23622500 GCF_013368585.1 Megalops cyprinoides | reverse complement strand
TCTGTCACTGAGAGTGGAAACAAAATCTACCATCATGCCTGATTAAATATCGAAAAATTTAAAAAAAAAGAAACACACAGTTGCTATGGTTTTACAGGTGGTAAATGATATGACATGATGAGTAGGTAGACAACCAGTTCTGCAGACTCATCTACTACTGTAACAATATTCAGAAAATTGCTAATCTAAATCAAGACTAAGTAACTTAGATTAGCAATTTTCCCTGCCCCGGACTGCATTTGAGAGGAATATAGCAGTGAGTGAATCGCTAAGGAAATGATTTATGCATGACCCTCTGCTGCCATCTTGTGGCAAGACAGTATAAAAAGCAATGGACTACTAAGCATCCAGAAACATACAGTATCACTCTATTTAAGCACAAATCAAAATGTTTTGATTTAAAGTCAGTCAAGCTAGTCAGGGTCAGTGATAAGTGTGATAAGAATGATAAGTGAATCAAATTAACACCAAAAATGAATAAACACAGAAACCTGCTACTTATTTTTTACAAACCAAACCACGTGCAGTATGATACTTTTTTCTGATAAGTATTATATTTCTTTGCATGGAATCTTTTTTCATAGTTTTCATTAAAACAACAAAATTTCACAGGATCAATTCATACAGTCTGAGGATGTTTTAACGTCATTTATCAAGGCCTGTTTTAGCTGGTATTGGAGAGAAAGCACACAGAACAAAACGCCCACCTTGGGAGCTTCTCAACAGGTATCGTGGCATCACTCGTATTTGGGTCAGGGGCACTGGAGAGACAACAGTCAAGAATAAGACCTTTACAAATATTTCTAATTTTCAAGTTCGAGTTCTATAAACTGAACAACATTTTTTAAAAAAAGAAGGCTAAATTTTAACAGGGGAAACTCTGAGAAATGAGAATGAAAAGCGTTTTCAGCTCTGGTGTGCTTACCCCTTCCCTTCCAGGGCAGGGCATATCGGGCTGTTTCGGTTCACCGCTACGTTCCCACAGCTGAGGCACCTGGTCTTGAAGAGACTCCCTAAACACAGAAAGACAAGCAAAGGTGATACAAGCAAAATGCTCCAGCAACATAGGGGCCCCACAAGGCAATCACAAGCTGGTAACTACTACACTCATTCCTCATGCATTCTGACTGTATATGAATGAAGAATGACACAATTAGAGATTCTGCCACCTCTTCAGACTGCGTCCTGGTTCTACCTCAATCCCCACCCCCTAACATTTGCTACTTGTTTTGCTTGCTTTTTTATGTAGCATGGCAATGTGTTTTCAGTTCTGTAATCTAGTGACTGATGTATGGCAGTATGCTTGGCTTCCCTTGTCAAGTCAGGTTGCGCAGGTTAACTTGTGGTAGGGCTTGAATACTGTTATGCTCACACTCACTGGTCTGGGAGTGTTGTTAGCCTGGTCTGATACTGTTGCTCAATCAACTTGAATGGATGCACTTCTGTTCTTTTGCCCTGGAAGTCGCTCTGGATAAGACTGTCTGCTCAATTAATGTAATGTATATGATAATACTCATGAAATGCACACAGGGTGAGAGTACTGTATTTTCCATGACGATGTCGTCGTCCTCACCATGGATCTCCAGCACATGCTTGGAGCCGGCCCGCCGGTGCAGCTCATCGATGTTCTGCGTGATGACCACCACGGAGCGGCCCTGCTTGTTGAGCCGCGCCTCGCACTCAGCGATGGCCATGTGCGCCGGGTTGGGGCTCTTGGTGAGCATCACCTCCCGCCGGTAGTGGTAGAACTCCCACACGCGCGACGGGTTGCGGGAGAAGGCCTCAGGGGTGGCCAGGTCCTGGGAGCACAGAGACGGAAAGCATGGCGGAGATGCACAAGTAGCACTGCATACAGCCGCAGATATTCTACATTGCGACCAGATATTCTGCTCCTGAGCTCCATCCAATGGAATTCTTTCCTGCAGTTTGTTGTTGAAAAAGTAAATATCAAACCACTGCTGTGACAAGTGAGCACTCAAATTATTTTAGACGTGAATAATCTGTCTGCTGTCTCACACATAGGCACACACACCTGGATTCTATTATGTGATATTATAACGTGATTTTCCAGGTGCTTTCTACTGTAAGTGTTTCTAGGTAAAGAGAATAGCAATATTATTTTGCCATTTATCAAAAATATGTTCAGCATGATGTAATTAATTTCCACTTAACTGGTCTTATTATTAGGCTTTTGTTACAGCAATTTTTTGACCTTGATGCCAATTTCCTTCTTGGCTGTTCCTGCCAGTGTACATACAGAAAGTGTGAAAGCCTACTTTGTCTGCGAGTCGACGCCCAGTCTTTGTTTCTGGGAGAGGTACATGCCTTCACGTGAGGCGAAGCAAGTTAGCATCGCGTGTGTGCTTGGAGTGTGAAAACAATGCACAGGTGTGAATGTATTAATATTACATGTACACAAAAGTGTTGACACTGAGTGGACATGAGAGTTCCCATCACGTGTGTGAGAGTGAGAGTGTTAACCCTGCCAGATGCGTAAGCGAGATCATGAATCGCGCGTTTATGCAAAAGCAAGCGAATTAGCATTGTGCGCATGCAAGGATGAATGTGTCAACACTGTGTGTGTGAGGCAGTGTTTTAACACTGCGTGTGTGTGAGAATAAGTGAGCTGACAAAGTGTGCACGCTACTGTCAGCGTGTTAACACTGCTTGAGAGTGACCGAGTTGACAACACGTGCAAGATGACGAGTGTATTAACATTGCTCTGGAATGAGAGTGAGTGTAAAAACTGTGCATTTCTGTGACGGTGACAGCATGAAGGTGGGGGAGAGCTTTACCTGCGCTTGCCACTTCCTCCAGTACCCTCCAGCGCCTCTGAAGGTCGGCACCCCGCTCTCGGCACTCACCCCTGCCCCGGTGAGAATCGCTATGTGCCTGGCTTTGGAAAAGACTTTCCGAAACTCAGCCAAGTCTATAATCGCAAAAAACAAGTATGTTCATTCACACCGGAAACGTGTGCCATATGTAATTCTAAAGCAATTCTGACTTCCTTTTACTTCACGTAAGAAAATAGATTAACTACAAGGTGGCAGTACGGTGCAATGGTAAGGAGCAGGGCTTTTAACCGAAACTGCTGCTGTACCCTTAGGCAAGGTACATAACCCATTACCTCAGTAAATATCCATATATATAAATGGGTGACACTGTAACCTATGCAAGTCGCTGTGGATAAAATCGTCTGCTAAAGAACAATAATGTAATGTACAAAATGGCACAAATTAAACCAAAGTTTTAGAAGTACTATAACACGCCCTATACTGCTGTGCCATGATACAGGTCATTGTGCGAGGTTAGAAACTGTCTTACCTGAACTAGGACGACTCATCTCCACTAACAATCTCTGTCTCGTCGAGGTGTTTCTTAAACCGCTACACGCCTGAGGAAACAGCCCCCGCGACACAAACTGTCGGAGAATCATTGATTATCTCACAGCACTGGAAAGGAAAAAAAACACATCGATCACGGGTTATCTCTTCAAATACTCACCAGTGGCCAAGCGTTCCCCTAGCTTCGTCTGCACACAGTACGGATAGTTAGGACGCTTTTAGGTAGCTCAAACACTGACTTCCTTGTCTGCCTCAATATAACAGGTGACGTCATGAAAAGGAACAAGGATGAAATTGACGGGATTACTTCTCATAAGGAAGTTCTTTCAACATCTTAACATTTTCCTCACACTTTGTCAGATGGATTTTAAATTTGCACATAGCTAACCCTAGGCAACGTTAACATATCCCGGATGTCAGTGGCAGACACAACAACGTTAAGAAACGCAATCTTCGTACCTACATGTTGGATAGTTAACTAGCTAGCGAAACATGGATAGTGCATTGGGTATACGTAAAGCATGCTGAAGAAACCCGTCATAAACGCATAATCTGCTCGATGACCTGCTGCAGTGCTTGGCCATTTTGGTGAAGCACAAGCCACAGATCAACACCACAGCCGTAGGCATATTAGAAACCTGCGGGACACGAGACAAAGATGTAGCTGGATCGGAACTGCTTGTCCAAATAAATATTCTGATACATGTTCTAGCAAAAGTTATTGCTGTATTAGTCTGCTGTCGCTGACCAGAACATTAATTCACCCAACTAAAAAAATGAGATAAATCTAACATAGCTAGCAAGCTAAATCATATTTCCAACCTGTGTGGTTAAATTAGATAGGCTGGCTACAAATACAGAAGCATACATTAGGATGAACTACCAATATCTTCGTTCCAATATGTCATATAAAGGAGCAACTACTACCGTCAAGCAAACTAAGATAGCTGTCCTGGTTGGCTAGCTAGTTCGCTCTCCTGGCTTCCAATCCAGCCAGCTAGGGTCAAACTAGCTAACTAAATAACTTGCAAGCTGATAACTTGCTGTAAAGCCAATCCATAAATCACATATGATCTTTTATACGTGATTCTGTCTATCGGTAAACAATGTCACACTTTACTCGGACACTTGTCTTGTCCAACGCTTACCCTCTTGCATTAATGTTGAATAAATACAGTAACAGCGTGAGAAATACGATAACGGTGACGTAGCTGAGGTCATCAAGATAGTTGTTTTTCTTGCCGCATATTCCACTTTCTCCAGCGTAATTGGTCTACACTCGACATTCCGTACTTTTAACCTCATCGGAGCGGCTGTCGCTGCGTACGTAGAGAATAGCAACGTGACCAACGTGTTGCAAAAGAGAAACGACTTCACAGAGAACTGCAAATTTAGTCAACAGGGCCCCCTTGTGGAGGCCGCCTCCCAGACAATCACAACGTGGGAATTGACACGTTTTGCACTTCTCGCACTTTACAAACCCAATGATTATAGATAGAATATAGAATATATAGAATAGAATAGAATAGAATAGAATATTCTTTATTATCAACCAGGGTGGAAATTTGTGTTTGGCTCACCAGAAGACAAGAACAACAACATAAGAAACAGGCAGTTAATAAAACAAACACGTAGACAAGGTCACATTGCACATAAACATAAATGAATAAATAAAAACAGTTCTTGTCAGTGTCTGTGGCTTGAATCTTATCAGTCACTTGTAGAGTTAAGAATGTTAATGGCACTTGGGATGAAGGACTTCTTAAATACATTTTTATTTGCCAGAGGGACTCCTCCCAGATTTCAAAGGCTTGAACTGGCTATTTAGCAGAGGCTGTTATCCAGGGCAATGCACATAGGATACAGTTTTACATGTTATCCATTTTTAGTTGGATATTTACTGAGACAGTTCTGTGTTCTGTGCTTCTTTGACAAAGGCTACAACAGCAGTGCCCCATACGGGAATCAAACCAGCAACATCTCAGTTACGAGCCCTATTCCTTACCACTATGCCGCACTGCTGCCCACCATAAAATCCACAGTCTTTTATAGTCTGTCTATAAAATATTTATACATAATACAACTTCAGTTATTTATATAATGTATAGTTAAAATACTCCAAACAAACAGAATTGTATGCAGCCAGAAGAAAAGAAAAAGTTCAAAATTCAACACTTCACAGAGTAGCCCAAATCCTGTCTCTTGCGAGTTTGTCAGGGAAGAGTGTTGCTTTAAAAGTCTGTGTGAATGATATGTCCTGTGAGGAAAAAAAATATGTTTTTGTTATCATGAATGTTTTATTTTGCTTGCTTCTTCAGACACAAGTTATACATTCATCTATATCTGAGCAAAGTAAACCAAACATATAGTACAATAATAATGATAATAACATAAACCTTTATCTTATTTTATCTCTTTATCTAACATAAACCTTAACCTATTTTCTTACACAAAAATAGCAATAGTTAGCACTGACTGCAACTATAATCTTTTCTCCAATCTCCTCGTCCTCTTTACCAAAGCCAGCTGATAATGATAAGTCCTGTAGAACACAGGTGTGTTTTTCTTAAGGAAGGTGATTACACAGCATTGCACAGTCTGAGGGCATGACACCAGTGCCCGGTGGGTATTTGAACCCATGGACAATCAGGTTCCATACAATTTCTTTGACAAGAAGTTGTTCAGCTGGGAAAGTTGGTGGGGATCACCAACTTGTGATTTAACCACATAGAATGCAAACACATTTTTCATTACATGATGTGTCCCCCATGAGCTTATCTATATCATTTCAAATGTTAAATGTTTTATGCACATGTATCTATAACTAGTGCTGTACTACTCTGCAGAAACACTTTACTTGAGTCCAGGCCGTTGCTCCTGCAGAAACATACTCATTCTCACTGTCTAGTCATATAATCATCCTAATTACAGTGATTGTACATCAGCTGGGGGCTTGTTTGGGCTGCCGAAAACAAACAGCTCTTGAGCTAATCACAGCACAATACGTTCTCGTGGCCTTCCCCACTTCCACATGTCACTAATGAAGTCTGCCATCTCATCGCAAGCTAATTGCTAAAAACACAGAACAAATTGAATTACGTGCCAATTAAAGTCTACAGTGAATTCACAATGCTCTTGATGCCGTAAGGAGTGAAATTATTTCCATTTGTTTTAATCAAAGAGGATAAACAGAAATAGAGCGACGTAATCCAAAGTGTCCTGATGCCACCTAAAGCTTTTACACAAACTACTGCCATGCTTTCTGCAGAAGACGCTCATTTGGATATTTTACAGTCAGTTTTATTCAAGCATAACTCTAAACATAAGCATATGGTGTTAGGTTCTGCAATGACCTTGGCACAGTTTAACATGTAAGTGCCGCAGTGTTTTTTCTTAATATTCTGTGTTGTATTTTATGATATTTTCCACAAGATGGCATGAGCTGGCACAGTATCTCACTGAAAGCAGTATTTACATACAACATACATAGATAGATAGACAGATAGATAGATAGATGGATAGACAGACAGACAGACAAGTCAATAGATAGATAGATAGATAGATAGTCAGACCTGAAATAATGCCTACTGTTCATCTAATATCTTAACTGTAGTCAAGACCAGCTCTTTAGATGTACTCATCATGAACACATCAGGCGTGCCTTAAATTCTGTGTAAATTACAAAATTTGACATAAATCTAACCCGCGTACTTTGTAGCGAAGCCACTTCCACCCAATGGTGTCCAGAAGCTGACCTCATCTCCCACAAATGGCTCCTTCATCTCAGACACAACACTGGATCAGGAGCAAACTGCTTTATCAGCTTGATGGCATCAGCACTGAAAAACAGGAAAGAGTGAGGTGAAAGATCAAAGCTATTTGTAGATCCACTCACAGGGCACGGTGCAGCTTTGATCTGTCTCTCATCCCCCCCCCCCCCATCCCCCTCTGCACCTACCCATGGTACTCGACACCACCTGTGAGCACCCGTGCTTCGCACTATGCCACATGTCAGATCCATGTCCACAGACTGCAATCATGGGAAGTTTTTTTGCATGTTTATTCAAATACTAAAAACAGCATTGACTTACATATGCTCATAAGGGTTGAATTATAGGGCAAGGCGAGGGAGTTTTAATAACATTCCCCAATTACAATTGAGAGCGTTCATTTGTTTAAAGCAAAACTAGCTCCTACTCAAAACCTTGAGTATTATCTGTAGAAACTTCAGTGGCTGACATCCTCAGAATAATAATCTGAGTTTGCGACTGTTCATTTGAGTAATCATGAATTCATCCTTTCAATTGCTGTTTTCTTTTAATTATTTAACATATCAACACAAGCACAAGACTGGCATCTAATGTGAAGAAATGTATGCTTCCACTGCTTATTTCATCAGACCCATGATGTCGGATAAGTTTGTGACAATTAAGACTAAGAAAAACAAGCAATACAGACAATACACACACACTCACAGACACACACAGACACACACACGTACAAAATAAACACAAAATCAGCTGTCCTTAATTACGTGGCTGGCCAACCGTGGCACAGAGGTGAAGAAAACATCCCTCAACTGGCCCGCAATAACAAAAGAC
Source organism: Megalops cyprinoides (assembly GCF_013368585.1). Classification (NCBI taxonomy): domain Eukaryota; kingdom Metazoa; phylum Chordata; class Actinopteri; order Elopiformes; family Megalopidae; genus Megalops; species Megalops cyprinoides. The sequence goes on along the minus strand of NC_050584.1, from coordinate 23,614,555 downwards.
ACTATGGCTAGATTAGAGTGGAGCTTTAACATTCCCAACAGGATTACAAAACCAACTCCATTCAGTGCCTTTCCATTGCTGTACAAAAGAAACCAGCACCAGGAGGCACAGTGAAAAACGTCTAAAAAATACCTTCATTCTTTCAGTGGGAATGGAGGGCTGGACAATGAAAACACAAGTGGCACAGATTTAATGAAAGCGTAAAGTTTTCATTTATTTCTCTTTTTTGTAATTATTTACAGTTTAACAGTTTTTTTCCAGGATAGTGACTTTTTAATATTACTTTTATTAGCTATGTCCATAGTTCTCATAGCTAATACCTAATAAGCTATGTCAATAGTTCCCCTCTCGCAATTTACAACATAAAGGTACGAAGAATAATTGAGAAATATCCTGTCCGCCTGAAAACACAGGCTCGAGTTGGGTGGTTGCCCTGTAGTGAAGCGTGCCCGTCCAGTTTTTTTTTTTTCTCTCGGGTAGAAATGGGTGTGGTGTTGTTTAAGATCGTGATATCATCATACGTCCAACGTAGAAAATTAGGATAATGATACCATCCTGACACATCCCACTTGCAGGTGGCCACTCAACCAGACTACATTTTAGTCTGAATGCTGAGGGCGATGTACACTACAGCACATGATTTTTCATAAAACTACTATGGCTGCCAAACCAATCTCCCTCTCACTTTGGATAACACCAAATATCCACAGTGAACATGAGGTTTACAGTTTGCTGTATACTAGACATTATGATCTTCTTGAATACATGTAAATCTTAATTCTAGATAAGTTTCACGGACAGTTAGTATACATTTTCACACAATGCCATTGATTTATTTAATAGCACCCTTATTTGTCTCGTTCAATAGGTTTGAGGTTGTAATTTTGTTTGCCGTTTCTTTTTTAAATCTGTCCGCATTCTTCATGAAATCTAAAATGCTCGGTGTTGACCAGTTCAAGAAAATGACTAATTCAAAATTACACACGTAAACCTAAGACAGTTGCAATTATGGCTGTATTTGTTCCACAGTAATAGAAAGCATCGATAACTTCATATCGTATGGTAATCACTGGCCTCTTCTGTTTGGTGTGCACAGTTTTCACCAGATATCTCTTTTTTTCGGAGGGGGCGGGACTTGCCTTACTTCTCTTTCATTGCTTTTTCCCCAGTCGTTGGGGCTTCGCCTCCGCGTCTTCCTCTTCCCATCCGCTGAGTTTCCCTCTCCCACCCCCCTACAACGTTTCCCCGTGAGCGGTGGGTGACTCTGAGTCTCTCTCCCAGCCAGCCAGCTTTGTCGCTCCTGGACGCTGCCCGCACATTAATGGCGGCCTCTTCGGAGGAGGAAACAGACCGCCGGCCCATCAGGAGAGTCCGGTCCAAGAGCGATACCCCTTACCTCGCCGAGGCCAGGATCTCCTTCAACCTGGAGACAGGTAGGGACGCACGTGTGGACTATGCCATTGGTTCCATGGAATATGGTGGATCCACTGCATTGTGCTGTATTTACTCGCTGATGGAGAAGGTACCGGCGATTTTATTCTTCATAAATAAAAACATGATGAGGCGTTGCTTTGAGAAATTATAATTGGGCTGTTGCATTGTTGGGGCAGGGTCGGAACTGGACTGTTCGGAATTCGGAGATCGGGAGCGTATAGTGACTCATGCCTTTTTTGTGTCTCGTGAGTGCAGATAGTGTTGTGTTTTCGGGTGGCATTTTTTTATTGGCGACAATGCTGGATAGCCTTTCACTACATTGCTATAAAAAACATTTGGCAGATGGTACAATCATTCGTCTCGTGGATGTTAATATCTTCAGCTGGTGGTTATTTGTAGTTTTAACCTCGATACACATCGTAACAAATGGAGAGGAGGGTGTCCCGATATTGATTTCTCATCATTTTTGGCTTAAACCAACATAAACCAATGCCTTGATGTCCAGAACGACAATATCAAAATTGCAAATGATGTCGCTGAAACATATTAAAATGTTTAGTACGTTTTCAATTGCAGAATGAATACGCGGCGAGACACCTGCGAAACGAAGGCGGCATTTCTCACCAGTTTGCTCGCGACTTTCTGCAGACATATGTCAGTTACAATACTGAAGTGGACGCTGTGTAAAGTACTATCAAAATATATGTATATATATGTGCAGTCCTTGCCATTGATATTTAAATTCTGCAAGGGATACGAGTCATTTAGGTAGGCTATTTTAATATTGTTCAGAAACTGTAGGGCAAGTTATTGCATCTCTTGTTGCTATGGTGACTTGGCATAATTTTATGGCTGAGTCAATTGCAGAGCCTACATTTTTATTTGCTTTAGCCACTTTAATATCATCACGTTACTACATATTTTACTATATTGCCATTATTCATCTGATATACAACCGCAGTGGATGCTTCAATTAACAAAATTAAAAGTCATGCTTCATATCTCGCCATAAAAATACGAATGACAATAAGGTGTAGGTCTTACGGTTCAATTATGTAATCACTTCTAATGATACTTAATGTTATTGCGATGTCGATCAGGTCATGATTTATTAATGCTAAGAAGGACATCGTCTAGTTATTTGTGTTTAAATAGCCATTACTCAATGTGATCGAAATCAGACAGTTGGATGTCAGTATTGTTCAAAGCGCAGGACTAGCTGATCGTCATTACCCAGACGCGGTAGTCGATCAGATTTATGGAGCTGTTCACGACGTCGTGGTTCTGAAACGGTTAATGCTCGGAATAAACCGCTGTCAAACCGACATTGGAACAATATTGCATGGGGCGCTTATTAAAAATGTTCTTTTCATAAAATGCGTGTTTTATACAAAATATTATATATTGTACAACCATATATAAATATACAGAGATTATGTTAAAAGATTGTCTGTTGCACGTAGGCTACTGCTTTTTGGCACCAGAGATTAATTTAAATTTTCTGCATACAAGTCAAGGTAGGCTACATTGTGTGATTAGTGGTATACGATGAATATATTGCAGTTTGATCAAATTTAAATGCATTGCATGTAAGCCAAGACAGCAGTCTTTTCTGAAGCCATGTAAAATGAGCAATATGACGTAATCAAATTTCCATAGATTTTTTTTTTTTGATTGTTTGTTTGTTTGTTTGTTTTTGCTGGAAACAAGGTCAGAGATGTTCAGCTGGAATCAAATGGATCCCAGGCAGATGTCATGCTGTGCAGATTAATGAGAGGCCTTTGTTTATGGGAAAGCATTAGGCGAGGGGTAAAGGAAAGGTCTCTCAACGCTGACTACTCTTACAGGAGACCAGGCGAGCGCTAATAGTGGGTTGACAGGTTATGACCCCGTAAACCTACCTGCCTCTTTCCCTCCGACATTTCCTCTAACGATATTACGTTGTGCCACAAATTCGAATTCAAAGTGATGAAAGAATGTAATTTTCGAAATATATAACACGGCTTGCAGCTACCTGTTATTTCTGCTTGGGAGATTGCAGGAATGTTTTGAAACCACCATTCCGTTTTGATCGATTTTATTCAAGAGCACTTTTCCTCTTGCATCTGAATATTTAGGATGCTCTTGGGTCTAATACTGCCATTTCATGCCACGATTTAGGAGCAGCAGTGTTGTAGAGCAACAGAGGAAAACAAAGGGATGAGGATGGTATGCACAGCATGGAGTGAAATTGTGCTGAGGCTGGATATAAATATTACATGACATTATTGTCGTGTAGCAAACACTCTTAACAACAACTTACACAGGTTACAGATTTTGCATGTTATCCACTGGATACTTATGGAGGCAATTAGGGGTTAAGCACCTCCACCAAGGGTACAGCAGCAGTGCAACCTTTTGGTTACAAGCCCTGCTCCTTACCACTATGCTACACAGCCACCTATAATGGGAGATGAATGCTTCAGTCTAGGGGTCTGAGACGTCTAGGGACTCAGAGTGAACTTCAGTAGCTGATGCATAAAGGGCCATTGTAGTCAGGAATGGTAATCACACACTGATATGAAACCACCAGAGAGAGAGGTTTATTTACCATCAGACAAGGTAGACAAGATGTTTTGACCGCCTCACCTGACAAAGTCATTTCGTCTGCTTGCTAATAAACCATTTTCTTGGAGCTTTATAACAGTGTCAGTGCCATTTTACTCGAATCTTATTATATTATTTCAGCCAAGCACCTGGATTTGATGTGATATCAGGAGCTGTTGTATGGACTGTGTACTCTCTATGGGACTGCACAGTGTCTATACCTTGTTGAGGTGCCATTGGAATGGCAACCTGGTCCAGTGATGTACATTTTCCAGAATGTCCAAGTGGATTAAGCAATAGTAGGAACCATACCTACATACATATTTACATACATACATGTATATGCATATATCTTGGATTGTCAGATGGGTCATCAGGTATAAGTTCTGATAATGCCCAGGAGTTGTGAGTCAGCCCATGAAGCCAGCTCGAGCCTCAGTGAGGCACGTGCACAGAGCATTCCTCCCTGGGGACCATCCAAGCACTGATCTGGACAAGAGGCTAATGCAGTCTGAGCAATCTACAGTAGCAAAGCTATAGTGACCAATTAAATTATGATACAAAGAGGCCAGAGAATGGAGACCGGTTTCATTTGGCTCACGTCAATGGATAATTGTGACTTTTACCATTCCATAGTCATACAGTAATAGATGGTGTTTTCAAGACTGCGCGAGAATAGACAGAGCTCTTTATTACTTTATTGTTTTAGTATACAGTCAACTGAGGTACTGGTTTAAGCAGCTGTTCCACAGGTATGCTGTTATGGAATCCTCAAATGGAGGGCTGAGCTACAGACAGGCGGTGCATTTGCTGTGAATGGGCCATGTGCCTTATAAAAATTAGAAGGTGGTAGATTTGATTTTCATTCCTGGTATCACACACTGGCTTCAAAATGTTATACCATTGCACTCATGGTTGGATGACTACTGTATTAAAACAAGAAAATGCTGGTTTTGCAATAGTTCAAATAGTTCAAACTAAGCCTGCTTTCCTCTAAAGTGGAGTTTGTTATATTCCTTTAGGGGATGTCCTCCACTCCCCTCCTGACCACATAAATCCAATTTCACCATATCGTTGTTGCTGCTTGTCCCACTGCGTGACATATTTCCACCTCTCCTGATATCAGGTTGGATTCCCAGCTGGGACACACAGCATTTTGCCTTCAGCAAGGTAGCAAGGTACACAATCTGAGCTGCTTCAGTGGAGATCCAGCTGTGCAGAAAGGATAAAGTGTGCAGCAAGCTGTGTGAGTTGCCCTGGATGAGACCATCTGCCAAGCAAATAAACAGAGCGGTGTCTGTCACTCTCCCCCCAACCCCCCGGCTGCTGTCCCCGAGCAGCTCTGACTGTCTGGGTGATGCGGTCCAGGCCCAGCGCTATGGGGGTACTTAGGGGTGCATTGCACGCCTAGACGGATGTCAGTGCACCCCCAGTTGTCTCTTTATATCCATTTGTCTACAGATGTGTCTACATAGTATTTATGACTTTCTGGTGCCAGGGCTGGTGCAGTCCATCCTCTTCTTCCCCCTGCTGTGAGCCCCGTTCTGGGCCTGCCCCCCAGAGGTGCCCAAAAGGGCCCCCGCTATTAGGCCCCCTCACTGCGGGGTGTCCTGCGGCGGAGCCGCCATAAGAGGCTTCCTGCTCCCAAGGCTGAGTCGCTGGAGGCAGTGCCGTGGTGGCTGGAGCGGGACCGGGTCTTGTAGCTGGTTTCTGCAGAGCAGCTGAGACGCAGAGTTTCACCACAGGGATCACACGCCCGTCGCTCTCGTCGGTCACGGCAAGCTGTGACCGTGACCGCGCTTCAGACAGACTGATGATTCACCAAGCTTGAGGGGAGGGGAGCAGAGATCACTCCATCTTAAGATTGATTCCTTTTGTTCTGGAAATCCATTCTTATCCTCTCTGAGATTTCTGGATGGCAGATTCATCCTGTGCACATAGCTACAAGATAGTCCCAGTTTTGTCACAACCAATAGTGATAAAAGATCAATACTGTACAGGTGGAAGACTGCCCTTTGATGTGTATAACATCCACGCCGCACAACAGCAAGAGAAAGTTTCTGATGTAGTGCTCCATGGGTCACGTGAAAGGGTATTTTATAAATATCCATTAGAGAGTCTCTTCACTGATACATGTTAATCACTAATCCAAAAGTGAAATACCCCAAGACTGTTTTAAAGCACTTCATCACTCCCACAGTCTGATTGGCAATGCAATGATGGATTTAGTGTTAATGTACTGACACTTATACAGTGGCATTTGGCTGGGAATGAGAGCATAATAACTAAAGAACCTCATGATGATGATAGCAGGCTGCTTAGCCCATCTTGGCTTGTCTTTTCATCTGAACTGAAGATAAACTTAATTTATATGGTCCTTCTCATACATTGAAAACATAAAACAATAAATGTAGTGATAAATACAGAAATCAGGGTGAACTTCAGTAGCTGATGCACAAAAAAATCAGGCACCTGGGACAATAAAAAGCAGATTAAGTAACAGTATATCAACAGTGAGGCTAAATTTTGTACTCTCATTGTATACGGTTCCTTCATGATGCCTAGAACATGCGACATGATAGACACATTCCACAATACCCATGAATAGAAAAGAGCATTATATTTTAGGACATATTACGTAGATGTTCTACAAATAAGATATTCTACAAATTGTACTAAGAAACCATTTGTTAGAACCTAATCTGGGACAATGATGAGGGGCGATTAACACCGCCCAAGTGCTAAAGTGACGCGTAGAAGGTAGTCAGATGAAGCCCTGTCACAGATAAATGTCAGAGTGCTGTGGTGCTCTCAATTTATTTTAATGTGAATCGGGAGACACTTACGGCCGCTATATCGCTAATGATACAGTGTGAAGTGATGTATTTCTTTCCTGTCTTCTCTATACATTTTTATTCTGACAATGTAACAGCCGCCTTGCGGATGGGAATACCGCCATAAACATATGGCGAGATGGAAACGCTGCGTCCCACTGGGATTTTTTTTTTTTTTAACCCTTGGCACCTCTCCGCGTTTAATGAGCCTTCCCGCATTAAATGTTTTAATGGCGTCAGCCAGCGTTTCCTGTTCAACACATGGCATCTCGCCGCCCGTTTGAAGATCGGTCTCCGAGCCTCCAGCAACAGCCCACGAATTAGCAAAGTTCACTCGAGCCGCGTTTTCAACCATATTGCCGGGTTCGAATATGCAGGGTGATTAGCGGTTTATTCAGCGCCCCGTGTCTTGTGCGCGACAGCGCTCCGTTTGTGTTTGTGTTGGCAAAGAAAGCAGGCCAAGCTCTCCGTGTCGTTTTTTCTGTTTTATCCCAGCAGTTGCTGAGGTACTTCTCAGCCAGAGTGTCCTTTAAACTTTGTGTCCACTGAAGAGAGCAGCTGTTATGCGCGCCTCTGACTAATTCCTCTGCCCACACCGAGCTACGAGGCGAGCGGCTTTAAGCGACAAACTTGTAGGCGTTCCGAGCCGCTTCAGCCGGCTGTGTCATACTCTGCCGAGCGTACAAACATCAGCTGCCCACCTATGCATTGGTGAATTGTGCTCTCCAGCAATCTCAAATGAGGTCAGCCAGGACAGGAGCCCAATGCAATGGAAAAAGGAAGAAAAAAGAGCATGATTTGGCAAAGTTTTTGCAACATTCTACACCATGTTTCTATTGTGGTTTTCAAAGCTGTGCCGTGACGTGGCACGTAACGTGTAAAATGCCATTTAATTGGTTGTAATCTTGATAATACATTCCCGGAATAAAGGAGTTTGCGTGTTGGCTGAAATAATTTCTTACTGATAACCAGACAGCCGATTTAGATCTGAGTGTACGATTTCATCTGCAGTTTATAAAGCAGTAACCCAATATTAAGATTTTAATGAACTTTTAATGAATGCATTAATAAAACATGATTAATATTTATTGCAGTGTCTGTTCTTAAGTGGAAATCACTAACCCCTTACAACTGACTTTAAAACAGCCTCTGTGAAACAAGTCAACTAAAGTTTTATAGCATGAAATGGTATATAATTAGCATTCATAAGCAGTGAGTAGTTTTTTAGGATGTTTGCTATCAACATTAGCATAAATTTGTGTTAAGAATAACCACTTAAATAATTCGTTAATGGCAATAAACCTGATAAGTGTTAATATCTTTTATTGTCAGTTAATCAATTGGACCTTAATGGAAAGAGGTATCCACATAGCACTACATGGAGTGTTTCTGAGAATATTTCCCTGTTCTTTAAATCATCACAACAAATTTGAAACTGGAGTCACATATGCATTGACTCACAAACTCATATTCCTCACATAGCAGCTGAGCTATGGCAAAAAGTGCTAGACAGCCCTAACACTCAAGCAACTGATTAGGCAGCGGGGGTCTCAAATCACGTTGTGACATCATGCACATATTACTGCAAAGAGATGTGTTTACAGACAGAGCTTTGCCTGTGGCAGCTGTTGCACTTCAGTCAGGAAAATGCCTGTGTTATTCTATAAAAAAATGTATTGCCTATTTTCCTCAATTATCCTTCATTATTTCATTATTTCAGTAACAAAGACAAAATAGGAAGACAGTTCCCACTGATTTTATCATAGCTTGCCACCACACCTAAAGCCTGTCCATTGGCTAACGCAGAGTGATGGTCAGTGGAGGACACAACCCTCCCCATAAATTAAGACTAGCTCACGTCTTCAACCCGAGGTCAGTGCACTGAGTGGGAGCTCCTCTGAGTGCCCCAAAGGCTCACAGTTAAAATGATGTGGATCTGAGCAGAGGCACACATATAATAGGAGATCGAGGCCCTGCTGCAGACACACTTTCATTAGAAGTGGGAGGGCTTCAAAATCGATTAAATTTAAGCTGGCACAAGTACACAAAACATGACTTTGAGGAGATTATCGGACAATCTTATCAATCTGGGCATCTCTGATGATTGTGCATCTTTATTTATTTCTGCCCTCGTTCTCAACCCTCTCTCTTTCCCTCCCTCTCCTTCTCCCTCTCTCTATACCCCCCCCCCCCCCCCCCCCACCTGCCTCGATGAGAGGAGGAATAAGTAGGACAATCTCTATCTAGTAATGACCTGAGCTGACTGAAACACCAACACCGTGCGAAAGTGAAAATGATTAAATGAGGTACAATTGTACTTCAGAATGTTTGTGTCCGCTGAGTAATACACTCAAGGTAATGTCAGATATTCAAAGATGATGAATGTATTTGCTGAAGCCTGAAGGACCCAGATTACTGGAGCCACCTGAGTAGAATGTTAAAAGAACAAGGAAATTGTTCTGCAATGCAGAGGACAAACATTGTTGGTACATTTTCAAAAAAAAAACATAAGAGGCACCTATATTGTAAACATTTTGCTCAACATGCAAAGGGTAACTGGGAGTTTAAACCGCTCTGACAGTCAACTGCTATGACAAGACCAACCGGGAAGAGAGCAATCAACAGAGCTAACATTAATGTGGACCTTAGACAACACTGAAATTCATTTGTGGTATGGTGATTGTGTTTGAAAGACAGGAAGTGTGTAGGATATGCCCAGTTAGTGGAAATCCTTCCTTCCTGAAAACATGAGAACCGGTTTTTCATTTATAATGGGTAAGGAATGCAGGAGATTTTGCAGTCAATCAGCTGTAGGAGGGACAATTAGATGGCCAAGCTGAGAGAGCCTTATTGGGCTCATTGAGCCTTATTGAACACTTGGGTTAATGCCCTTACTCTATAGATACATACCATTGGATCTGTAACAGTAGGGTAAGACTGAGGCATGATTAATATGGCACCTCCCACAGCACAGTGTCTCCATCCCTGAAACAGGTGTACTGGTTTTACACAGGGAAGAGTCCCCCCTGCTGGCCCACTGACACCCCATCTGGTAGCAACCTGGTGTTCCCAACAGGTCTCCCATCCAAAAAGCACCCAGACCCAGCGCTACTTAGCTTAAGCCTTTTTGTAAGCAAAGACTGCAGACTGGTGCAGATTCCTCTTCCACTCGACAAATGGTGTTATTGTGAAGTGAGACACAAACACTCGGCCTTGGGATGACTCACACCCTTGTTTTCTGCAGAAATAAATGTCAGATTGCACTGTTCTGACACACAGTGTTTGGGTTAGATCAAACTGTGACTTCAGCCTGTAATCTTTATAATTTCTCTGTAATTTTTTTCTAGTCTCTAAAATTTCAATACATCACTTTAGCCTACAGAGATATAATTTCTCATATACCTATGTACCACACACATTATATGTATTGTATAGAAATGTGCCACGCACATTATGTGCAGTATGTATCGTAAGTATGTCTGTATGTGGTATATTTTGATGTATAGATTTAATAATCCATACCATTATCAAATAAATGATTGTTGAAATTAATTTGATAAATCTTCTAGATGAATAGGAGCAGGGCTGGTAACCGAAAGGTTGTTGATTCGATTCCCTGCTGGGGCACTGCTGTTGTACCCTTGGGCAAGGTACCTGGGAATTGCCATAGTAAATATCCAGCTGCATAAATGGATAACATGGATAACATGTAAAATTGCAATGTATGTAAGTGACTCTGGATAAAGGCATCTGCTAAATGACAATAATGTAATGTGCTGGGTTAATGAATGTACTGGAAACAAATGTGATATCAGGTTTTTGTTTTTTAAGTCTGTTTACTTAAAGTATTTATGGATGTTGAGGAGCCGCAGAGGGCATCCTCTTCAGGGAGTGAGTCATGCTCGCGGTGTCCGCAGCGCTGCTCGCGTGGGCAGTGGCGTGTGAGGTACAGGCCGTCTTGGCTATTTGCATCCCCGGCTCCTCACGTGGGCCCCGGGGACGCGGGCGTGTTCTGTGCGTGTGTGAGCGTGAGCCGCCGGACACATGAACGGGACAGTGCGTGGGTCCCGTGCCCTCTCCCGGACAGGCCATCGGAGAGACGCGTTGCTCGCCACCCCTCCCCACCCCTGAGGTTCACGCCGAGGCCAGCCAAGGGTCTGCAGGCGGTGATCCCTTGCCAGTCTTCATTCACTTCAGCACTCTGCCTGTGAGACAGAAAAAGAGAGAGTGGGGCATGATGGGAAAAGAGTCATGCCACACGGGAGACTGGAGCCGAGGCACGATGCACGATGGGACACAGCTGCGCTGTGGGGGAGGAGACCATGGGGGCCCTTTCTGACAGGTGCGCGGGTGGCACGAGTTGGGAGTTGTGGCGCCAAATGCTGTATGATCCCTCCGGGGGCTGCTGGTATTTTAGTGACCGAACATCCTGTGGCCTGTTCCTTTTATTACCTGGGTGTACCTTTGGGTGTGATTTTCAGACAGTCACAAGCAGGGGGGCCTCAGGTAAGGGAAAGGTGCAGCCTTATCAAAGACATTAACCCCCTACAGTCAGGGCACGTGTCAGGTTCAGACGTGTCTGACAGGGTCTCTTCTCTCACAATCTTCTTTGCCTCAGTTGGTGTGTTGGGTGGCCACTATCGCTCTCGGTCTGAACTGTGCCAAAATGTCCCCAGAATGTGGTGGTTCATATATAGCTGATATATTTGAGTGATGTCTCATAGCCTCTGCATCCTAGTGGTATATAAAGGCTGAGTGCCAGCTTGCCGCCCTCCCCTCATAGGCCTGCAGAGAACCCCCACCACACACGAAGACACAGTGTAACATAAAGGTCATCTATATCCAGATGTCACCTCTATTCGCATGTCATACAGTGTGTGGTTTTGCTCAGAACGCCTCCCTGGCATCTGTCCTCTTCTGTAGAGCTCACGCAGTCTGCTGTGGACAGCACGATGGCAAAATAGCGCAACAGTATCATACAGCTCTAATGACCCTGAACTGTGGGCTTGAGGGTCATGGGTTTGTGGTTCTTAAATTCATTTATACCCGCAGGCCACACTAAAAAACACCCACCGGCATAGAGAGAGTGGAAGATGTGCATTTGTGAGAATTTGGATTAAGGTGGAACAAATAATGTTATTGTAATGTCATAATACTAGCATGGGGCTGGAAGAGGACATTCAGCTAGTCTGCGCCCTCACACCAAATCACACCAAACACAACGCTAGCCTATAATATAAAGCTAACACCAGGCGGACTGTTGGTGTGGCTGTCATTGGAGCAGTGGATCAGATTAGCTGTGTAACTGCATGAATTTATTGCTGGAGGCAATGGGCTGGTGGAAGCTGAGGGGTCATGAGAATTATCTCTGTTAGCCTGATATATGTTCACCCTACAATCCTGGGGATACAGAGTCTCCTCTTTTTCCTGTCAGGGAGATCTGAGTTGTGATTGGCTAATGGGCAGACACTCATGCCGCATCTGTCAGCATGGTCACTACAAAGATTTTGTAAAGGTTTTTGGCCCTTCAGGTTAGTTCTCAAGATGTTGCCTCAAGATGTTCTCAATTCTGCCTTGCATTTTGGTCAGTGTCCCTGTCTGCATAATGCCAGCAATTATGGGGAACGGCATATGTGGCAATCCAGTCCTTTGGAATCCAGGCAACCATGTTGCCGTGGCGCACCTGTTTCCATGGAAAACAGCCACATGAGTGAATGAATGCATATCAAACACCGTTTGGCGTATCCTTCACTGCAGTGAACCATGCACAGGACAGTGAGCCTTGTGCTCCCAAAAACCACCCCATGCCCCTTCAACAAACCAAAAATGAGGGCATGAATATTAAAAGGGTGCAAGCAACACTTAATTAGGTCACTTTGCAGTTTCCTGATTTAGCTACAGTACCTGTCATGCTTGGGCATTGTCATCTGTCATGCACAGTAGGAGCAGAAATTCATCCTGCTGATGACGGTGATGGCTCTGTGCTTTTCAGGGACTCTTGCAGGAATGGCTACTGTTAGTCACCTGCATCCGAGAGCTGCCAAGCTTTCACTCAGGTTCATCCTCGCTTAACCATTTTATAAATTGAGATTCTGACGTTCTGAGTGTCCCACTGTAGTTCGGGGTTTGATGGTTAGCTGACAGGGTAAATTTGTATCTGAAACAATGGGAGTGTACTGCATGTAGCTCATCATTGTGAATGACCACAGGTGGCCATGTGGGGTACAGACAGCTATGTGGTTGGATATCGAGATATGCAATAGGGAGACTTAGTGTATCATAGTGGAATACACAGAGGCAAGAGTGCTCATGGTGTGTGTGTATGTGTGTGTGTGTGTGTGGGTGTGAGTGTGTGTGTGTGTGTGTTTGTGTGCGTGTGTGTGTGTTTTTGTGTGTTTGTCAGCCTCTGATAACAAGGCCTGGGCTCCTGCTGTGGGCCTGTGTGCCAGGCTGCTCTCCTAACAGCGAGACAAGGGCGGCACCTGACGTGCGTCTAGCCAATTAGGAGCCAAACCCTCTGGCTGGCTTCAGTTTGCACTGCTTTCGACCGCTCGCTGTGTCAGGCCCAAATTCCTGTCGCCAACCTCCCATTTCCACAGTAGCCTTTCACAAAATGACATTAACCTATTTTAATTTAGCATTACAGCTAAGAGGTATGTCCCTCCAGCTTACCATTTGGCAGATGGCATACCTGCCATGCTTAAAACCTAACTGTCTTTTTTCGTTCTTGAAGAGTAAAGAACTCTTTTGTTTTAGAGGAGCGGTACTTGCTCCACGTCGTTGGTGCCTCTGCCTCACAGTTGTCAGGTGTCACAGTGACCTGGTAAGGACCCACTGGGCTTCCACTGGGCTATGGGGCATATACCGTCATTCGCAGTGTCCTCGACCATGGTCTGTTGACATATGGTGCATTGCAAACCCATACGGATCCGTCGCAATGCTCTGTCACTGACACGAGAGACGTCGCTGCACACCGCTTGCTGTGCCTTTGCTGTCACTCTTGCTTCCTAATGATTCCGTCTGTGATGGAGGCAGCATGTCTGTGACATCACTGCCACTCCACTGCTGTTGTTCATTCTCCTGAGTAACGACAAGCTGAGCCCTACAAGTAACTTATCAATAAATAAATACATATAGAAATTATATACATAAACTTTATATTAATTAATATATAAATATGTAAAACACGCATCAGCATGTTACCCCCTGAATGCTGTGTAAAGTGTTGGCTTGTTACCCAAAGAATGCTGTGTAAAATGTTAGCTTGTTACCCCCTGAATGCTGTGTAAAGTGGTAGCTTGTTACCCAGAGAATGGTGTGTAAAATGTTGGCTTGTTACCCAGAGAATGCTGTGTAAAGTGTTAGCTTGTTACCCAGAGAATGGTGTGTAAAGTGTTAGCTTGTTATCCACTGAATGCTGTGTAAAATGTTAGCTTCTTATCCCCTGAATGTTGTGTAAAATGTCAGCTTGATACACTCTAAATTCTGTGTAAGGGAGAATGTTTAAAGTTGCCCATGTTGCATTTCCTTTCCGAGATAGTGACACACCCCATTCTATGCCAGCTGTCTGAACCTGTTAGAGTTGGGGGGCAACAGCTGCCCCCTTGCTGTGAATTTGGCATTGCTGGCATTAAACATGATGAGACAAAGTCAAAATTGCACATTGCACAGCCAAGCGGCTGGTAACAGCTACCTACAAAGCTGTTTAAGTTCCTGCCCTTCTGGCTGTTGGGTTGGGCCTTTACATGTGAGAGCACTGTGCATGTGAGTTTTATTTGTTTATGCTTTCTCAAAATTATTATCCATTAGAAACAGCAGTTTCACTACTGGTGCCCCTTATCTTTATCTCTGAAATGTATTTATTCATTCTGCTTTTAATCACTTAAAATTTACACTGCAGCATTTTATGTAATGAAGCTTGTTTTGAATGAGGTTGCTAATTATTTACAAAACACGGTATATCTCAACCCCCATTCACTATTTCTGTTTTGACGCAGGCATAATGTCTGCATATTTAATGAGTGAAATGGGCAGGCCTGTATTTTTGGATGCAGTGGTTTTAGGCAGCGGTGGGCCTCGGGAGGACAGGTCTCCCTCATTAATGATGGTAGTACTGAGACGATGAAAGAGACGGGGCGAGGTTTTACACATCAAACGAGTGCCGCTCTTGTGTTGCCACCGCGCTCTCAGAGGCAAATGAACAACATCTTTACAGTTTTTAGCATCTGTTAGATGAAAGCACTTCTGTTTCCGCGCTATCAAAAAGAATAAACGCTACCGCCTAACTATATGGATGTATGTGTACGGGGGGAAGACAAAATAATGGAAACTCCGCATGAAAAAGGACTTCACATTGAAACGTCCACACGTGTCTCATACTAATGTCAATACTAAGTACCAAAATGTTTCTGCTATTAAAGACATTTTAAAATCAGTCATTTATGTGAATTTCTAATGAGACATCTATGAAAGGTCTAACAGATTTTGAAAGAGGTCAAATAGTTGGTGTCTGAATTGCAGGTACGTCAGTCACAGAAAGAGCAAAATTATGTAAGGTCTCATGGGGAACAGTGTGCAGTGTGCATAAAACAGCTGCATAATTACCCCAGAACTGAATCTACACCTCTATGACCCAGGAAATCGGAGGGCTCCCTTGTTGTAGGATGGTCCAATATCCCACCAGAAACCATTGAAAATGTGTGTAACATAGCAAGTAGGACTGAAGCTGTTCTGAAGGCAAAAAAAAGTATTTTATACACATAATCTGTTGATGCATATTCTGTA
This sequence comes from Megalops cyprinoides, assembly GCF_013368585.1. Lineage (NCBI taxonomy): Eukaryota > Metazoa > Chordata > Actinopteri > Elopiformes > Megalopidae > Megalops > Megalops cyprinoides. The sequence continues at coordinate 23,598,917 of NC_050584.1, read as the reverse complement.
GTGTAATGTGTAAAAAATGAAAGCATTAATGACATATATTTGTAAGGAATAGTTTGGAACATGTCTTATAGTCATATAGTATGACCTTGGTGCAAACGAATATCAAAACTAGAGCTAGAGGCCTCTGTAGAGGAATAGAGGAAACAAGACTTATCCATTCAGAGAAAAGGGGCTTTTGAGGGCAGCAGACCAACCTGAATAACACACATTGTCACATTGCGACACCAGGGTAATGTGCAGCTGTGTGGCTGAGGGTGATTTTGCCTCCTGTCTGTCACTTCATCTGCTTCCTGTAGGAATAATACTTAGGCATTCAGTTTGCTGTTCTGTAAAGGTTTTATCCTCTAATTTCCATGGCCTGCCGAGTCAACAAGAAGGATGAAAAAGGTACAAGAAGTTACATATTTCATGTTGCATGCCTGATTGCTGGGGAATTATTGGTGAAACAATTCTTCTAAGACCTCATTCCAAGGCTAACTTGTCCTCAATATAATAACTTTCAAAATATAGTGTGGGCGGGGTGCCGTGTAGCATAGTGGTAAGGAGCAGGGTTTGTAATCAAAAGGTTGCTGGTTTTATTCTCCACTGAGGCACTGCTGCTGTAACCCTGGGCAAGGTACTTAACCCAGAAATGCCTCAGAAAATATCCAGCTGGGTAAATGGGTAACATGTAACATTGTAATGTAAGCTGTGCTAGATAAGCTCGCCTGCCAAATGAAATGTAGTATAAGCACTGTAGTATAAGCACAAGTATTGAGCACTTTGGCTTTTAGTTCTAGTTTGCCTGTGAATAATCCCTCTTTGTGGGATGTTTGTTACCTTGTACCACAACTGTGATTGAAGGAGATGTACTTACATGTTTTGGCCCACTGGCAACACCGTTCACACCGCACAGCAAGAAATAGGATTAACACACTGAAGCCAAAGACTAATGTGTCTAGCCAAGGAAAATAATCATATTCTTGTTCCGGCTATATAGGGAGTGGCATTGCTTCTTGTAGTGGACACTGACATAATCAATCATGCTTCCTATGTACACTTGCTTTAAGACCAAAGGGAGGTAGAAGTTTAAGATAAAAACCAAGTTGGGACAGCCTCAATCTGACCTCAGTGAGATTTCTGCTTGAATCTGAGAGTGTGAGTGTGAGCACATGTTACGTTTTTTTGTTTGTTTTGATATTTAGACAATGTCAGCATGCACTCAACTCATGATGTTGCATAGGTACTGTACTCACAAAAGTAAAGCTTGTTAAGATGTACATGCTAAAAAGTACATGTCGGTGAAGCTGAGTCTTAGTGCTGTACCATTAAGGCAATGTAATATAATCTAAAAGTATGCCTTTGAAAGTAGCTAAATGATTATCACTTATAGATCGCATTATCACAAATATTTTACTTTCTTGCTTATTTGTTAGAAAGTATAAGCTAACATATACATATATGAAATGCATGTTATGTATTTCACACATGAATATTTATTCCTTTAGCTGTTTTATAGTTTTATATTCATGTTCTGTTATAAATTGGAGGCACTTGGAAACATTTCCCATTTTTGGTGTGTCTCCAAGAAGAATCTTGTGAGCATATTTTTCTGGGTCAGTTGTACATGAATAGAGCATGAATTTCCCATGGTTGTCAATCTTATTTCTTCTGAGTGTGTGTGTGTGTGTGTGTGTGTGTGTGTGCGTGCATGCGTGCGTGTGTGTTTGGCTTCCTGTGCACCATGTCAAAATACTGCTCCTTTGAAACCTGACACTACATACTTTACAGTCACTGGGTAGATAAATAAGAACTTCATCACTCACCAAAGGTTTTTTACAAAACCGTTGTGCACCTAGACTAATGTTTTGCCATGCAAACACACCTAGGAGCATAGTCCAACAAAACTGTCTTTAAATATGCTCTAATCTAATTGGTTGACATAAGAATCCATCAACCAATGGTTCCTTTACAGGTGTTTCAGCTTTGATCACATACACCAGACCCTGGCATCCAAGCTCCTGAAGCAGTTCAATTCTGCAGAATTGTTCGGTGTCCCTAAACAGTGAGATATTGAGTTTGTTGAGCACACGCTTGCCTGTGTTAATGTAACCTGACAGTTGACAATCCTGTTATGTAATTAAGCGTTTTGGATTTAACAAACACCAGAAACATCCCAGACAATTCAGGAGCAGGATGGCCTGTTTCTCAGAGCAGTTACTGTATGCTACAGAAAGAAGACCTATGCAAGGGTCTTACAATACTTACAATCAGGGAGAATATAGTCAAATCACAATGCTTTGTGTCCTTAATGCTGCGTTAAAAGAACAAGGCATGATACATATTTTTTTTTAACAATTCTTGTACACCAGTACTTGTTTGTTAGACATGCTTAGAAATAAATAAAAAGGACTGTGTAAAAATCTATACAGGGAAAAAGCCATAACAGCTGCAAAGATATCTTACTCAACAGTAGCACTATAATGCTATAATTGAATGCCCCTCTTTATTCACAGATACAGTGTCCATGGGAGTCAGGGCTTCCACATTTCCACAGCAGTTGAGGAATTTATATTTTTACTGCGCTTGGTGGAGCGGGATGAAGATTTGTTTGTTCACTCTCTAGGGGCACAAATAACACAGATACCCCTCCCAGAGCTATTTGTATTCACTGCAAGGTCACGATCTCAGGGAACTTCGTGGGCATCAATCTCAAGAAGCCAATGGCCGTCACTTTTGATGTAGTTACTGGCGGACTGCTCTCCGGCCAGCCCCTTTCACCGCACGCCGTTCGGCCAGAGCTGTGCAACTGCAACACATGCATAATTAACACGATCCATCAGATGTCCTTCCACCGATACCACATTGATCTCCTGGCATGCTTACAAATGTGCAGCTAAATGTCTTTTGTATGTGTGTAATTGTCAGTTTAAATGAAATTTGAGTTAACTGTATGAATGGGTGTTTGAACGTGTGTGTGTGTGCATGCGTGTGTGTGTGCGTGCGTGCATGTGTCCCACTTTGTGTGCTATTTAAGATTTCGTAGAGCAGTAATAAAGTTTTGTTGATAGAAATGTCTAGCTGCATTACATTACATTATATTATTTAGCAACCACTCTTATCCAGAGCAACTTACATTGGTTGCTTATATTTAGGTTTATTTATACAGCTTGATGTTTACTGAGGCAATTCTGGGTTAAGTACCTTGCCCAAGGGTACAGCAGCAGTGCCCTGGCAGAGACCAGCAACCTTTCGGTTACAAGTCTATGTTACCTTCCTTTCAAAAGGCAGCCACATGTTTCCTCACAGTTGATGAATCACTACGATTACGGGCAGGCGAGAGGGATCGCCACGCCGGTAAACTCGCTGGACTGCTCCCGTCAGGGCAGACATATCGATCACAGCGTGCGAGTGTCAGCTGCGCCTGGTCAGGGGAGTAAAGATCACAGCGATCTGTGGTACACCGATTCTCAGCAGGACACACACATGAACTTCCTTCTTTGAAGTGCAACCTTTCTGGCCTGGGAACCCCAGCGACAAATCCATTTTTCGTTTTCGATTGTGCGGGAACTCTTTTCAGTGAAGGAAATGACTTCAGGTTGCCTCTATCTAATAACAGATGCTAAATATGAGCCTGGCTCACTCCATGGTCCACTAGGTCAGATTTATCCTGGTCTGCATTAGCACGGCAGCGTCACATGTCATATCTAGTGCTTACCGCTAAGCAGAAAGACTGCTTTTTCCTGCTGTGATTCAAATGTGGGCAGAACCGACAGCTCTGTGATGACATGACTGATATTTTGAAAAGGCAGACCACTGAACTTGAACTTTCATAGAATGCAGCAGAGGTCATCCCAGTCCAGCAGGAAGTTTACAGTGCAAATCAGACATTTTGTGGCAAAATCTGTTCACCTGTATGTACTTGATTTCCCCTTAGTTTTCTACAATGTCTAGGTTCAGTTTAACCCAAGTTAATTTGTGGTATTGCTTGAATGGTGTTGTGCTCACACACTGGCGTGACAGTGTCTTTAGCCTGGTCTGACAATGTTGCTCATTCAGCTCAGATGGATACACCTCTGATGGATACCACCCTGTGTGGTGGAAGTTAGTCTGGAAGTCTGCTAAATGAATGTGATGCAATGCAGTGTCAGTTTTGGGTGTTCATGCCATAAGGCTGGAGCCGAGCAGGAAGCAGTCCGTGTGTGAGATGCATTTCCTGTAGCCCTTGCAAAATTACACGCTTCACCTTCAGTGGATCGTTTTCCGAAGTGACAGGTGCACCTGCGTCCCCTCGCGTGGTGCGGAGCGTGTTAGCCAGCCCGGATGTGACAGACGCATTGACATGTGGCCTCGTTCCTCCTGATGGCCCACAATGTGTCACATTTCCACCCCACCCGAGCCCCTTCTGCCACTGCGGCAACGTGCCGACCCGCCAAACACCTCTATCTCTTGTCTGGCTCCTCCCAGGGTGCCAAGGATCATTACCGAGGGCTGTTAGAGGGGCATGTCACGGTGGCCAGGGCTGCCGCAGTTGGCACGGTGACTCGCTTCGCATGGTGGGATCGATACTGCGTGACATGCAAGAGGGAGAGCTCGTGCAGCGGTGCACGCACACACAGGTACACTCGCATTGTCAAAAACACACACACGCACAGAGTCACTCCCGCACACACTCAAGCACACACATACTCTCAAACAAACACAGGCACACACACACATGGAGGCACTCACACACTCAAATACACAGACAGACATGCACATACACAGGCACACATGCACTCTCAAAGACACAGACAGACACACATGCATACAGAGGCACTCGCACACACACACACACACACACACACAGTGTATGTGTGTATGTATTTGTACACAAAAATACAATCACTTCCATATCCAGCAAGAGGTAAGCAGATACCAAGGGAGTAAAAACAGTGCTTCCTAAAACTGTAGGATTATATTTTGTCTTGAGTTGCTGTGTTGTAGTAAAGCATGTTGTGGCTGTGCCACTTTAACATAAATGGCATTAATATGTTCATGTTTACTAAATGTATTCTTGGAATCCACTGTATGAAAATATTACTGTGTTGTTCATTACTAGGAGGGAATGTGTATATTATATACTGTATGATAATACATATTTTTTTCCTGATGTCTTTCAGGAATTCTTTGTTTGTTTGCTTATTTGACTCTAGATGTTCATTCCAATATTCATCCATTTGTATATGTTTTTAACAACCGAAGAAAGTTTATGGTCAGAGTTTTTCTTCCATTTGTAGATCTGGGATCCACTGACTCCAATATGATTTCAACTAATCATAGGCAGCCCTGAATTTCTTCTGTCTTCGCTGTAATGAGTATGTGTCCTTTTCTCTAGTATGGTGAGTCATCGAAGGAAGGCTTAATGATGGAATCCAAGCTACAGTATGTTAGTGCTCTGGCATCCCCTGCTTCTCTTTCAGACAAACACACCACTATGAATGTACTGACAGCAGTCATGACTGTTTAGTATGCCTGTGTTCATCCATAGCATGCTTTGGTTAAATGAGATGCACTGCATCAGATGCACTGTGCATCTCCTCTCATTTCCTACATTAGGTTTGAGGCATTTATCTGGCAACCAGCGGTGGAAGAGGAGGAAGCTTGACAAATCATGGAGGAATTTGATTGGACAATGCAGCACTTCCCTGAAGTGTCTTTGTGTTTGTTTATTATCTGAATTTGCGTAATTCTGCAACAATCTCAAGGTGATATTTCTATTAGCTCTTCAATAAGGCATTATGGCACGAGAACCAGTGGTATACCATGAATATTATTGCAATATCACTAGACTAGGTGATGTCGTTAGGCACAGTTGAAATGTCTTGAGTGGGGTCTGCTGCATTAAGTAGAATGGCCCATGCTGCATTGCTCTATGCTTCACTCAAGACCAATATGTTTGTGTGTCATTCACTTTATGTTCAGCTCTCCAGTTCATTCCATTTGACAGGTACTCTGTTTGATGTGTTTGCTGGAAAATGCTTGTCCATGCGCCGAACCGTACAGCATGCCTTTCATAGAGAGTGGTCAAGGAAGGTGCTTTGGGACCCTAAAGCATGATGCTAGATACCTGTGCAGTGATGTGGTGCATGGTACCTGTCCTTAGCTAAAGTTTCTCTGGGGATGAGCGGTAGTAATTCTGAATTCTTAATGAGGTTGAGAGGAGCTTGAGTTTGCAAATGAAAGGTGCATAATGCCATCCCAGAAAGCATGATCTGCAGCAGAAAGGAGTTGCCCGTAGCGACAGTGACACGGCAAACGGCATGTAGCGTTTTTACCGTTGCACTGCACTGGCTGAAAGCCACCATTTGATCGCACCTCTTGAACACTGCGTTTTCAGCATAATGCTTGAGGCCAGCTTCACTTTGAGAGCTCAGGCTGAAAGGGGAAAGGTAGGGTGGCAGTTTAGCATAGCGGAAAGGTGCAGGCCTCATAACTAAAAGGTGTCTGGTTCGATCCCCCTCTGGGGCACCGCTGTTGTACCCTTGGAAAAGGTACATAACTCGCAATTTCCTCAGTATTAATGGATAAAACTGTAACCCATGTAAGCGCCTCTGCTAAATGACAATAATGTAATGTAATGATCTTCGCAGTGAAAGCATTTACCACATGACTGAGCTAAAATAACATGCGACTCTTCTGAGGACCCTGCCAATCAGGGCCAACTGTCCAAAAGCCCCTTCACTCCCCCTCCCCATGCATACTGATGGTGCCTGTGCCATAAGGCGCACCTTATGTGCGGAAGGCACAATTAGCAGCAATTAGGCTGAATCATGATTCAGCGCGGAGCAGTGACACTGTGTCAGGAACAGCCTGTAACCATGCTTCCTTTCACATTCCCTGAGGAGGTCTGCATTTCCCTTTCTACTGGGCCGGGTTGGTCCATGGAAAATGCTGAAGGCTGTCGAAACTTGATGACACACTTGTCTTCACCTCATGATTTCCAGCAGGAAATACAAAAACATAAAAATATGTTGTGGTGTCTGTGACTTAAGCCTTGCATTGTGTTTAGCATGCCTTCTCTGGTTAGGGGTTTAGATAGATTCAAGGTAGTTTCAAATCTCTGGTGTATCCTTGAGCAATGGACTTAACCTGCACTGGTTACATAAATATTCAGCTATATGACAGGTAAAATGTGGGTCACTCAGAAAATCACAAATGAGGAGTTCAGCGAGTTCAACTCTCTGTGTTATAGTGAGACTATCAGCCTGGGTGCAGCTGGTCATTACAGTGTGGTTTTATTACAGACGCTAATCCTTTTGTTTGTTCCGTCTGACTACCTTACAGGCGTGACTCCCCGCCCATCCGATGGTCACCTGCAGCTTTTGACTACATTGTGAGTGAAAAAGAGTCTCCATTGATTCCGTCCGCTGTGGCTCCAGGCGTATTAGCGGGCTGATGTAATTACACAACCCTAATTTCGGTCTGCGGGGGGGCGTCTCTCTAACGATCCTCCCGCCTCCAGACCTCGGGTTACCCCGGCGATCGTCCCGGCACTCCAGGCCGCGGCGCGTCCCTCCCCACTCCCGTTGAGTCATGCGTTGGCAAAGCCTCTCCGCTCTCAAAAATAGATGCAGGATAACTTTTGAGAGAGCCGGAATACACTTATCGATCCCATTTCATATTTATAGTTACGGTGGAAACACAGCTGCAGCAACGGCTGAATCTCAACAAGCAAAGCTGCTGCTGAAATGGCTTGGGGTCGGCGATAAACTGCGGCGGGAAGTAGATTTTGCATACGTGCGGCGTGAGAGTTTGTCCTTTAGGTAGCTGACGCAAGCCTCGTGAAACCAAAACACAGCCTGGATGTAAAATACAAATGCATTCACTACACACTGCGCAGCGTCATTAGACAGAACAAGGCACAGTTGCCACTCTACAATGCTGTCCAGAAAAAAAACTGATACATTATTGTCATTTAGTGGACACTCTTATGCAGAGCAACTTACACAGGTTATCATTTTAATGCATTATCCATTTATATAGCTGGCTATTTACTGACACAATTGTGGGTTAAATACCTTGCCCAAGCATACAACAGCATAGGCCCAGCAGGGAATCAAACTGGCAACCTTTCGGTTGTGCAAATGCCAAGGCTCAAAGCACTGTGTAACCAGTTTTTATTTTTCCCAGAATCATATCAGAGCGCAAACCGCTACCTCGCACGTCTCAGTGTTCCACTCTTGAACACATTGAGCTGGGAGGTTCTCATTTTTCCGTTTATCTGTCACAGGAAGCTTCAGGCTAGGCTGTATGCGGAGGGATTTCTATAACACAGTTACTTCAGCCGATATCCTGGAGGCAGCATTCTAACGAGAGGGCTCTGAGTAAGGAAGGAGCGCGACTGTAATAGAGGGATATTATCCTCACTGCACACGAGGCCCTCTCCACAGTCTCAGTGTTCACAGGTGTCATGTCACTGCCATGCAGGATGCAATTTTAAGGCCCAGTGGGCATGTCTGTCTGTGTCTGGCGTCAGGGAAACGCGTCCTCTCCACCCACATGGGTGACACCCCTTCTGTACCTTTCTCCGGCACATAGGCATTCTCCACATAATTGCAATCAACCCTTTAAGTTAATGCAGGTCATTGAGTGTGATTATGTGATCAGGCAGTGTGGGTGGCAGTGGGCGGCAGTGTGGTAGGAGCAGGACTTATAAACGAAAGGTTGCTGGCTTGATTCCCCACTGTTGTACCCTTGGGCAAGGTACTTAACCCAGAATTGCCTCAGTAAATATCCTGCTATATAAACGGGTAACGTAAAAAATTATAACCTATGTAAGTCACTTTGGATAAGGGTGTCTGCTAAATGCCAGTAATGTAATATAGGCAGCTAGGGGCTCACACCTGGCACCCTAGATCCACACCTTTGTCACGGGAGACAACATCCTTCATGCCATGCACCTCCTCACCAACACCAGGTACATTGCCACACAGGAAACTGCAGTCTGACACCAGGCTAACAGAGCCGGCTGACCACAGCACCAAGGTAGCATACATATAGCTATATCCTAGGATACTTTTAGTGTCTTATTCTTAGATGCTACATGGGCAAGGCGTGCTTGCTGCTGTGCAGTATTATGTTGATTGTTCTTACTGCATGTCACGCTGTCTCCTCAGCAGGGATATGTCCCCAGGAGAGAAATGTCATTTATTTTCCCGTGGTTGTCATTACTGTGTTACCGCCCACCATTGTCTGGAAACAACCTCAGTATAATTTGGAAAGTCCTGCTATTCATCCCAGGCCATTATCTTTCCCCACCAGCAGAGCCCGGAGGGAGAGAGAGAGAGTGAACCTCTCTCAGTACCGTCTGACCTTTACGGGAGGCATTGGCAGGGGTGACTAATCGCTCTCAGAGTCATGCAGTCCTCCCCCTGACTTTAGGACCCACGCTCAGCAGGACCTCTGTCAAGTGACCGGCATGGAGCAGTGGAGAGGGGCAGGGCAGACTCGAGGGGGCAGGAGACTCCATCTGGGATGTTGCCGCTGGGACGTGGTATTGACAGGGTGGTCGGTGGGCGTATCCGTGGCCCGTGGTGATGTCAGGATGCCTCGAGTCCACGCTGGCTGTGGCGGAAGTGCAGTGGAGACATGTCACATGTTTCACACTGGGGACGTTGTGGGCGGCTGCCGCGTCCTCAGCATGCTGCACAGGCAGATGGGAAACACAAGTCCCATTTCACATTAAGCGGCGGTCCGTGAGGCTTTGCCCATGTCAAAGCTTTAACACTCCGGTACAAAAGCAATACAGAGCAAGTGCAAAAGAAATAAAGCTTTTGTGAAAATAAAAGGCACCTCAGTTTTCTCTGGGGAGTAAGCCCCTGGGAGCTTTTTCAACCGAACGTACCAAGCATTTATAATTAGCCATTAACTGGATGTGTTGTTTGAGCTTTCCTTTGGGATAATGTTCAAATGTTTGCTGACTTTTTCCACCTAAAATTCACTAAGCTCTGTTTAGATGTTCCTTTTAAATAGCAATTGTTGGGTAAGCTAATGATAGTTTTGCTTTAATGGCAGAAGTGAAGTAGGGTTTGAAATCAAAGGAAGAATCTTTTTTCTTCAAAGACTCGGTGCAGCTGTGGAGAGGAGGTCCACTAATGCATGGTGTAGTATCAGTCCTGGCTAATGAATGCTCATCAGGAACAGTATCTCTGGGCTCATCTCAGGCTCACCGTATCACGACAGATTAAAACACTAATTATCATTTTGCGCCTGAGTGCCTCTCTCTTGCAAAATCACAAAAGGGATGACTGTTTATGAAAGTGGATTTAAAAAATGAATGAAATGGAATAGATAATGGAATGTTCCATTCCATGGATAATGGAATATTCCGTTTGTGGTGTCCTGGGTTCGTTTTTTCTCTTGTCTTGCGAAGTGGGTGTCTGATTGAGATGCTCAAGAAGCAGTGATGTATCAGCACACAAAAGCTGCTCTTTTGTGTGTGTACGTGTGTGTGTGCATATATGTGTGTGTGTGTGCGTGTGCACAGGCCTGCATGCGTGAATGTGTGTGTGTGTGTATGTGTGTTCGTGTGTATGTGTATGTGTATGTGTGTGTGAGTGTGTGTATGTGTGTTTGTGTGTGTGTGTGTGTGTGTGTGTATGTGTGTGTGTGTGTGTGTGTGTGTGCAGGCATATGTGTGTGTATGTGTGATTGTGTGTATGAATGCCTGTGTGAGTACATAGCAGTGACATCACCCTCGCTCTGGGCTGTGTGGCACTTCACCTTTCCAAATGTCAGGAGACAGGATGTTTGTCATCTGAATACGCGTCCTGAGGAAAGGAGCGGTGGGTTGCCTTGGGAGGCAAGTGCCGCTTTCAGAGGACAGTTAGCAGTCTCTGTGCTCGTACTGGGGCTCGTTCCATCACCGCGGCCTCACTGAATAGGGCCAGCCTTCCATAGGAGGCGAGAATAGAAAATCTATAGAACCCCCCAGTTTGGAATGCACTCAGCGCTCCCTCCGCTCCGAGACAAATGGACACCGACGACTGTGGCTTTTGTCACCAGAATTCAATTTTAAAAAATCCTGTGGCAAAAAAAAAAAACACTAACTTTGAGTGTGAGGTAATTTCCAGCGCAGCAAGGGAGCCAACAAGATTCATCTTGATAAGAGAGCATTTGCTCCAGAGAGCTGACACAGGCTGGTTATAGACACACTGCAATATCACGCCGAGTTGGACTGGGTACTGATGAGGGAACAGGGAGACGCTCATCACCACACAGGATGCATCCTGCTACATCAATCAGATACAGGTTTGCACACACAGACACGGGAGAAGAGGGAAGAGTATGTGTGCGTGAGCAAGGGAAAGAGAGGGTGTGTGTGTGTGTGAGTGTGTGTGTGTGTGTGTGAGAGAGAGAGAGAAAGGGTGAGAGAGAGAGGGTGTGTGTGTGTATGTGTGTGTGAGAGAGAGAGAGAGAGAGAGAGAGAGATTGTGAGAATGTGTGTGTGAGAGAGAGAGAGAGAGAAAGCGTGCAATAGTGTGTGTGTGTGTGTGTGTGTGTGTGTGTATATGGGTGTGTGAGGCTGAAAGAGAGTATGAGAGTGTGTGTGAGAGTATGAGAGTTTGTGTGTGTGTGTGAGAGAGGAAGAGAGGGAGAAAAAGCATGAGAGAGTGTACGTGTGTGTGTGTGAGAGAGAGGGACAGAGCGTGAGAGAGTGTGTGTGTGTGCATGGGAGTGAAAGAGTGTGTGTGCATGTGAGAGAGAGGGAAAGAGAGCGTGACAGAGTGTGTGTGTATGTGTGAGAGTGAAAGAGAGTGTGTGTGTGCGTGTGTGACAGCAAAAGAGAAAGAGTGTGATTGTGTGTGTGTGAGAGAGCGTGAGAGCGTGAGAGAGAAAACGAGCAAGAGAGTTTGTGTGTGTGTGTGAGAGAGAGAGAGAGAGAGAGACACAGCGAGGGAGAAAGGGAAAAAGATACGAGCCTGGTATTAACATTTTAAAACCACTCAAGCCATTGCCAAATTATCAGGAGTCAGAACAGCTGAGAAACTGTTGACAAAAGCGAATGCTGTTTCTTTGTACACCCTCCAAGTTGGCTGATTGTAATGGATGAGGCTTTCCACAGGCAAGGAGACATTGAGCTTAAACTGAGAGGCCAGACAGGAAGTGGAACAGGCTGAAGAATTCTGTTTTTAAAGCGGTTCCTTCCTCAGCGCTGAAAGATAAGGAACAACCAGAGGAACTTATTCTCATGTGTGCTTTTCTTCCTCAGAGGATCATTGAGGTGCTAAAATGTGACATCATCATTGTTGATGAGGTCATAGTCATAACTCCTTCAGGCTGATGCTCCTGTATTTCCTCTCTTGTTGACTTTACATTACATTACATTATTGTCATTTAGCAGATGCTGTTATCCACATCGACTTACACAGCTTACAGTTTTGATGTGTTATCCATTTATACTGCTGGATATTTACTGAAGCAACTGTGAGTTAAGTACCTTGCCCAAGGGTATAGCAGCAGTGCCCCGGTGGGTAATCAAACCGTCAACCTTTCAGTTACAAGCCCTGATCCTTACCACTATGCTACACTGCTGCCTTGTCATCTTCTTCACCCAGAAGAATACTATTACATAAATGACAACATATTGTAGAATTGAGAATCAGGCACACTATATGTGTACGCACACACATGTACACATAAATCCCAGCTGACAGAGAAAGCCTGGGGAGCAATTTCCTCCCTGTCGAAGATCTTTCCTTTTGCAATCCCGGAGAGCCGCACTTTCCCTTGCGCAGGGCGCTTCACTTGATTTCGCTTCAGCAAATACCCAGGTGCGTAAGTGAGCTATATGTCGTCCACACGCTAAAGCCGCTGCAGCCGAGGGGCTCCGCCGGGCACGCAGCTGATGTAATAAGGTATGAAATGTAGAGCCCTGCACGTGTACATGGAGCGTTTTCACGGTGCGCTGGTGATCAGGGCTTCATTTTATTCCAGTTCAGTGGCGTAAGTAATTGCCCCCTCTGCATTCAGAGGGAGCCCGTTTCTGCTGAGTTATCGGCTGGTTGACGAGGCGCTCACGACTACGGGCGTGCAGACTACGGGCGTGTTCACCACTGCGCCGTGCGTTCTTTTGGGCCTCCTGTTATGAGATGGTGAGAGTGGAGACCGCCTGAGAGGGGCGGTCTCTTGTTGCGACAGAAGCATGAGAAGCATGCTCAGATCCAGAAGAGAGACCCGGAGGCTGTCAGATGACAGTTCGCTGTCACACCGGTATCCAGCTGTAACAGTTTTTACTAGAGGTTAAAGGAAGCACACAGCCCCATCACCCTGCTCAGTTTGAATACAGTGATGTTCTGGAATCTTGCCCTTTGTCCTGTTTCTCTCCCTCCATGTTCAGCTATGGACTTGTTTTAATTGCAGAAGGTGCTACTTCTCAGAACTCGACACAGACCTTAATTACTCTTCAATTTGTCACCCCCAGCAGCTGAGCAGCACTCCTTTGGAAGAGGAACTAATGGGGGGGTCTAAACAGTAGCATCAATCTCGTCTCTGGTTTAGGGTGCCCCCACTGCCGTCGAATAGAGGCCCAGAGTATTTGAATGTCCCTTGGATTTGTTTATTGTTACATAATCATCCGATTGTGCTGTTCAAACCCCCCCCCCCCCAACCAGCCCTGGCAGGGGGGTCTCCTGTCTGATGTTTCCCTGACAGCCACCGAGCCACACATGTCTCAAATGGTGTTTGACCATCGCTCAAGCCTGGAAAACAGCAGCCCCACCCACCGTGAAAATGAGGGAGTCAGGACAGGCAGAGAGAGGGAAAAATCACATTTCTGAAATGCTGCAGTTGATACAGCAGTGGCTTTTAATGATGGTTTTTTTTCCCCCTGAAACAGCAGCACTAGATGAATTGCCCGAATTTCAGGCCTCCGAATGTGGCGTAGCAGCTGCTAATAGAATGAGACTGTGATGGAGCTGGGTCAGGTGACGACATCTGTCGTTCTGACAGCAAAGCAAACTCAGAGAATTTGTTCCACCTATTGCCCCCTACCCCCATCCCTAAACCCCCCCACCACCACTCCCCCACCAAAAGATTGCTCCAGACTAAATTCAGCTGCAGCAATGGAGCTGATAAGTATCTTGATGTCATAGCAGTCGGCTTGTGCTCGCTGATTTTATTGTACCTCTGTGCATGCTGAACTAGGCTGTTGTTCTTGGTTATATACTGTAGACTGCAATACTTTTTACAGTGATTTATCATGGAGGGTTGTTGCACGGGGACTGTGCATGTCATGCCTGCATGTACCTTTCAAGACGGGTTTAGCTCATGCATTTAACATCACTGATTATGTTTGTAGTTTTTGCATCTCCCTCGTTGGCACGAATGTGTGCATCCTCGGCTCTGGTAAGGTCACGAGAAAGGTCAGAGAGACTGAGTCTGACCTCAGAAAGCAGGAAGCAGATGGCACCATCCCAGACCATTTCAATATCCAATGATATTGAAACACAGCTCTGATTGCTCATCAGTCAACTTGGGGGAGGGGCTTCTGAAGAAGTAATCATATTGTATTGAAAAGTGTGTGCATAATGACATGTGACATATAAATACATGTCCAGATGTACTGAGATTTAGTGGGTATTAAGACCATAAAAAGATTAACATACTTCCATTGTTGCATCTATTTTAAGCTGGGTTCTAAGGGCAACCACCCCTGTGAAGAATTCAATGCTTTGTTCTCTTGTTCTCTCACAGACCAGACCATGACTGTCTAGTGTAATATGTAGGTGTCTTCAAACGGTGTGTTTTCAACCACTTTCAGACTCCTAGCTCTTCCTCCTCGGCTGGTGGGAAGAGGTAATGTTGTAGCTTAAGAGCGCCCTCTCGTGGAGCATTCCAGATATTGCCAGCTTGAAGATAGCCTTCACTCTTAGAATGGTGCTCCCAATTGCTCCCTCACTCTCTCCCCTTCTTACCACTATGCTGCGCTGCCACCCTTGCACTTTTCAGGGCTCGGTTAGCTCCCATCACCATCTGGAGTGATCATAAGGAGCACAGAAAAGCCAGAGGGGATCTGAGCACAAATGTTAAGCTTCCTTCTCACTGATAATTACACATAGCTATTTCATGTAAGACAAACCTGATTAAGACATTTACATTTACATTTATTTATTTAGCAGATGCTTTTATCCAAAGCGACTTACAAAAGTGCATACAGTAAGTATAGCGACAGTACAGGGACAGGATGTGTACAGTTCCACAATGAGACAGTTCTCAGCTGAGAGCAAGGTCTGTTTGAGGACGCAGTACTATCAGATTTTTACAATTACAGCGTATAGGGCAACGGGAAACACAAATTCAAAGACATTTTGATCTAAAGACTTAAATGTCAGACTTAAATGTTTGTTTGTTAGACAACAATAAATAGTGAAGTTGATGCCTATGTATGAATTTCTTTCAACAAAAAATGTTTTTAAAAATACTTTTTGAAAAAAATACTTCTAATAATCTAAAATAGCTCTCAGACAACCAAAAAGGGGCTGTGTTCCAAGCTGCAGCGTGATGCGTAGCGGGTTTTTCAGCCACGAGGAGGTTCATTAGAGCTCCATATGGCCTTTCAGTTTAACCTCCAAGGGGGGAAAGACATGAGCTGTCGTCCAAATTATTTCAATGTTAGTTTTGACATAGAAACAAATCATGCATCATTGACTGCAATCTCATGCCAGCTTTTCTATGAGTGAAAACTGACTGTAAAAAAAAAAAAAAGAAACTGAAAAAAACAAAGGAACAGATGACCATCAAAGTGAGATTGGTAATTACTGACAAGAGAGTGTCTCACAATTCAAGCCTCCTCTGAGAATCCAACAAATAGGATCATATTCATCAGAGTAGCTGCTAAAGATATACATTTATTGATGCAGCATTATGAGCCAAAAAAACATTTCCATTCTTGTAAAAAATGATCAATAGCACAGAGTGAGATAACAATCAGTGTAGTGTTTTGTGCCGTTAGATGAAAAGACCTGTGATTTTTTTTTATACCATTTTGTACTATAAGCAGCACAGTGATACTATCTGAGTCCCACGGGCTTCAAGCATCCCCATTCAGAGCAGATCTGGCACAACAAAGGCAGCGTGATGTGTTTAGCATGCAGCGTAATTGCAGATGTCAAGGAAACAGAAAATGCCTGAATTTCTTCCAGTGCCTCCAGCACATTGGGAAAAAAATTCTTAACAGAATAAACCGTGGCCTGGGGGGAGAGCCTACGTCTCAGCCAAGGCCTTATCTAAGAGCTGAACTTCATCTCCACCACCTGCACTCCATTCAGTTACACTCTGATTAGACTGGTTTGTGTGCTGCAGTAGACAGCAGAAATGAATTGTCAGTTTTATTCATAGTTCACTACAATAGGTATGAATTTTAATACAATAAGAGGCATTGCTGTTGATGAGGGCATGGGGGTATGGTTATTTGGCTTGGAGGAAGGGGTTACCCCCAACCCAACCCCCCCCCCCCCCCCCGGACATCATACATTGGAATATAAATAAGGAGGAGATGGGGTGGAGGATGGATGCTGACATGAGAAGAAAGTGGTGAGTGGGTTTTTGATGGGATGGGTTTCTTGACTGCATGGAGATTGTCTAAAAATTCACCTCCCAAATCTTTGTTTGAAACTCGTTGAGTTATTTACGTTTACTTCATTATGGGAGGTCGCTTAAATAGATTCTATATTACTACCACTGCTACAACTACTAACAGTAGTGCTACTACTGTAGCCTACACAGACACACACACTCACATAATATGGAACTTGTTTACAGCAATAAACAAATCTACACTTTGTATTTTGTCACTTGGCTGTTGGTTGCACTGTTGGTTGCAATGCACTGTAATGCCAGTTGTCACCACACACCACCGAGACCTGCCTTCCTCATTAGCCAAGCAGGCCTCCTGAGTGAGAAGCTCTGTTATTTAAGTAACTGATTCCATTAATTACCCACAAACCCAGAGCAATGATGTCTGCTGCAGTTATCAGAGCCACCACAGTGTATTACTGCTGAATAATTGCCATTATTTTAACAGAGTTCGCATATACACATTATCATTATTATTGTTTGTATGAGGTAGAAGAAGTAGATGATGGCAATTATGAAGATGATGATGATGATGATGATGATGATGATAAATTATAGATTATAGTGCCTCACCAGGAAGTCAATTTTGCAACTGCCTGGCTTTGTACCTCTTCAGCCCCAGGTCTTCAATGACCAAACCACATGTCTGCATATATTCCCATAGTGTCTGGATCTATGGACATTATAACGAAACATCAGAAGTATATGCTATCAGACATGGAAAGGCATTGCAGCGTGGGGTAATGGTCAGGGGACTGGAAATTTACCAGGTTGCAGGTCGGAAGAGGAGGGAGTTTGTTTTACTTGAGAAAGGCACTTATCCTGAATTGCTTAGCTCAGTGCCCATAATTATATTATAAATGGATCATGGGAACTTTTTGTATAAAAACATATCATAAAAGGATGATATATTCAAAAGGTGGGCTATGTGAATCAGCTTTGGTAAAGATGCCTGTGGAGTAACCCGATAGTGGAATGTAAGGGAGCACATTCTTAAACTGACTCCAGTGCAGAATTATTAACATTGTGACCAGTAGATGGCAGCAGAGACACAAAAATTGCAGGGTTCTGTCTCTGCCAACGTGAAAGTCAGGTTCATGTCAATGCTGGAGGCTTAAAAGCAATGTGATTCTTGCATGGGCCATGAATTCCCATTCACACCGTTAACCAGTGTTAGTGTAGTGCTCTTCACATATATTCAAGGAAAGGGGTGGCAGTGTAGCATAGCAGTAAGGATCAGGGCTTGTAACCAAAAGGTTGCTGATTTGAGTCTCTGTTGGGGCACTACTGCAGCACCCTTGTGCAAGGCACTTAACGCAGAATTGCCTCTCTAAACATCCAGCTATATGAATGGATAACATGTAAAAACTGTAACCTGTGTAAGTCACTCTAGAAAGAGGGTCTGCTAAATGACAATAATGTAATGAAACCATCAGTATTGTCATAATCCATAAATTGAAGTAGTAAATGGGTATAAGTAGAGGCTTTGGTTAGGGTGGGTACTGTTATGCGTAAACACCATGACATGAGATGTTTCTGTCTCCTGCCTGTTGCTTTGTATTTCTGTGACTGGCTAACATAAACGATCAATGTGATAAATGGTCATCATATGTCAAGGCACAAGGCTTCATAAACCAGGATTTTTGCCACCTCCGACTACTAGCATAAAATGTGACAATGATGAGTAAAAGGGCAGGAAACGAAATGCCACCAAAACGCATGACCTTGCATTAGAGCCCATTCACATTAAAGCAAGGCCAACTGATTGATGGAGAAATGCTGTAATCCCACTGGAGGTTGATGCAGTAGAGAGGGGTATTACTGAGCTTGCTGGAGTGTGTGGCAACCCCAGGCTGGGTTTTTCCATGACTCAAATGAGCCCCCATTTCCTGCACCACAGGCAGCACTGTTACTACATTGTTAAAAGGTCTGGATTGCTTAGTGAGGCAGTGAGCAGCAGCGGCCTGCCTTGTGCGTGCTACTGAGGCACAATATATGTTCAGACAAAATGCTCTGTGTATATGAGCACCTTTTTAAAAATGTAAATGACAAAAAATATCATCATGGGCTATGATATGTACCAGAAAAACCTATAATTTTCGTTTTTGTCGAGTTATATTCCATACTCATGTGCTGCAACTGCATCAACTGAACTGAATTTGCCGCATGAGTCGGGTGCAGTGCTGGCTTTTACTTCCACAGCCGGCAGTTGACAGAAAGAACTGAATAAAAAAAAGAAAAGAACCAATAATTTAATATATATGTGGGTATATTTGTGCTGAGTTCGGCTCCTAGTTGTGTCTTCCTCGCAGTCTGTGAGGCGAAAAACAGCCACCTCCACCCCCTTCACGTGCCGGCATGAGATTAGCCTCTGTAAACCGAGCAGACCTTTCGTTATCTTACACTTCCTGTGTCTCCAGATTTTCTTTGAAAAATCCACACATGAGAGAGAGAGAGAAAAAGATGACAGAAAAGGCATCCATTGTAATTTAGAGGAAAAAAATGTGGGAAAATTGTACATTTCTTCATTTTAAAATGATGTTGTCTAACTATTGATGTTCCAATATTTTCTCCCAATTTACTAGAAAGTATCAGTGAAGCAACAGTGTAAATTGATGTGAAAGAGTTGACCACACCATACCTTGAATTAGATCAGTTGCACTTCATGATGGTAGTTTCTCTTGTGTTGAAAATGAAGACCTTCCAAGACAGACGGAATCAGACAAGAAATTTGGGAAAATGAGGTAAATTCATCCCACAAAAATAAATATATAAATACAATTCATGCCTTAAATAATCATTTAAGGATGGAAAACATTCTTGTGGAAGGCAGAGGAAATTTCTCAGCAGAGAATCCATTTCTTTTTGCAACTCATATACTTACTATACTGCAAGATAGAGAAAAGTATATAGGGTTTTCGATTTTTGACGTTTAGCGTTTACATTTAGGACGTCTCACCAATGAAGAGTTCTGACAAGAGTCATCAAGATTTGGCACCATATGGGCAATTTAAGTTGATTGGCTTTCTTTTCCTTTTGGCGTCCTGCCATGGAACTTCTTATAATCATCTCTTTATTACTAAGTTTCCAAATGAAAATCAAATATAATCCAATAAAAATATACTACTACTACTAATAATAATAATCATCATATGGTAGTCAGACCCAAAGAAATCCACACTATTTTGGTCTGACAATTATCTGTTTTCTGTAAAATTGTTAGTACAATTACTACTGGTGACTGTAATGTTTATTCCATCAAAGACTACTTTAATCTACCACTTTGGGGATGGTTTCAGTATAGTTATCTGGTCTAGCTATCAAGGCAGGTACCCCTACACAGAATTCAGCATAATGCATGTGTATTTGGGGCAACAAAAAAAGAAAAAAAGAGTTCCACCTCAATGACAATGAAGCTTATTTTGTGGAATGCCTTTTTTCCAGAGAGAAAAAGACAGAGAGAGAGAGAGACTTTTCAAATTCCAGTCCTTTTATACTGTATCACCAAAAGAGAGTATTACATAAGTAATTAAATTCTGTTCTTTCCTTATCTGAGGAAGAATACGTTTATCAGTCTGGGTGGAGCTGACTAATATGCAACTGAGAGAAAAATAAAGTCCTCTATGGATTTTAATTACTTACTACTCGGCTTTACGAGGAGAAAAAAACGAAGGAAAACTACCTCATAAGATTTCAGCCTATGACGGCGAGAAGAAATTTGAATTTCGAATGAATACAAGGGCAGTTGGCAGACTGCGAGCTTGTGGTGTGTGTGTGTGTGTGTGTGTGAGAGAGAGAGAGAGAGAGAGAGAGAGAGAGAGAGAGAGAGAGAGAGAGAGAGAGAGAGAGAGAGAGAGAGAGAGAGAGAGCGGGAGGGTGACTGACTGTGGCGAGAGAAACTCAGCGATGGAAAAATTGACACTTACGCGCCAGGAACATCACTGCGGTATCGTGATCCGTTCCAGCCGGAGTTTGGCCGGCAGCGCCGAAAGAGCGGTCAGACGCCGCTATATAATGTCCCCCTAACGCAAATCGCGGACCCTCGGGAGATCGCGGGTGCAGCGTTATTTTTTGACACCCACCAAGAAGCGGGCTCCGTGTTTGGAGCAGGAAGTAAACACCTTGAAAGATTGTAGTTCTGGGCTCTGCAAAACGGGTTATATCTGCCTACACGGATGGCTGCCGACGGCAATGCTTTAACCTTATGGAGGCAAAATCACCGTGAGCACCACTACATCATGCATCAGCAGCGGTTTATTTATGTGGCCTAACTACATACAGTGTAAAGATATCGGGTCCCAGTGTTTGTTGTGGATTTTACCATGACGAATAAGTCAACAGTAACACTAAAGCACTGAAGTTGAAAATGGGCCACCGCCCAACTCTAGGTGCAGTGCTGATCCAAGCAAGAAACGAATGCCATGCGAGCCTCACATTGATGAAAAGAACATGTGGTGTTGTAGGTTACCCACCGGGAGGACTGGCCCTATTTAGTTTAAATACAGACATTAAATAAAATATTGACTGCAGAGTTTTCTTTATGTATTTTAGTGTAAAGATACATATTTTTTGTCCCCCCCCAATAAATTGCCCAGCTTTATAACTGAAAGAGTAAACATTACTCTCTTCCTCGTGAAGTAAAGATGAAGTAAAGGCAAAGAATGGTCCCCTGTGTGGTGATGGAATTAAATGATCATGCTCGCCTACATCATGTGACACCAACTGCCACATAGCTGCATTTCAGAGAAATCCCAACTGAGCTGGGTGTCCATGGATACTAGAGCACTGTCCATATGTACTGTATTGGGTGTAATTAAATGCTATATATATAACCTTAACATGACATGAAAGTGTACTGTGCACATGCAGAAACACGCACATCCTGCACTCACACATACACACGCACCTCTGTATCCCACAAAATAATGTGCACACTCTGCAATACTACACACAAACACCTCACATTAACACATTCCTTTCAGATGCCGCTCGCATAACCACATCTGCACACCAACACCAACACACACACGCCTCAACAGCTTATGCACACACCTATACAACTCGCACACAAATGTTCACACTCAGTACACCCCCACTCACACACACACACACACACTCACTTCACCAGCATGCACATACATATTATCACACACACATACACACCTAAACAACTTGTGCGCACACCTATACAACTCACACACAAATGTTCACACTCAAAAAACACCTCAGTACACCCACACTCACACACACACACACATTGTCACACACAGAAAAACACACACACACATTCACGCACTACTCACTTATGCACAGACACGCAAACACCCTCCCGAGCCACACCACGCCCATGCGATCCCCCCTTACCCCGCTGCAGTTGGTGCTGTGGACAGGGTGAGGCTCTGGTGCCTCTCAGACTGCATTACCTAACGACCAGCGAGGCAGCCACATCACTCCCCACCCCTACTCCCAGCCTGGCCCCTAACACACGCGCACACGCATACACGCGTGCTCAGCAGCCAACAGCCCTGCCTCCCACTACAGACAGGTCCTCAGAGAGAGCAGGAGAGAGGAGAGGAGCAGAGCCGGCACACTGACTGCAGAGGTAGGCTGTCACACCATCTTATCTGCTTACAGTACAGAGAGAGAGAGAGAGGAAGGAAAGGAGAGGGGGGGGGGACTCAGTGTCCCCTTGATACCAGTTGCTATGTGCCTGAGAGAGACTGAGAGAGAGGCTCTTGAAAGATGCAGGAGAAGCCGAGCCCATCTGCCTGTGTGTGTGTGTGTTAGTGCACCGTAGCGGAATGATGGCTCTTTTCCTCCTTTGAGACGAGCACTCCGTACAGTCAGACCATGGCTGTTTTCTCTTACGCGTGCAAATGTTAGTATGTATGTGTTTGAACATATGTGGGTTTGTACGTGGTCAGGAAGCCCTGAGAAGGTGGCGGTTTGTGGGGTGCAGACAGGGCTTGGGGAGACAGCTGCAGAGACTGCATTTCCCAGCAGTGCCAAGCTGACAGTGCTCACTGACAGATGCAGCTGGATACAGTGTGATGGAGGTGAGAGAGAAAACGAGGCTCCATCAGAGGCGAGATCTCTGCTGGAATTCACCCCCTTTCTCTCAGCCTGCTCTGGCCTCGGAAAGGTCTGCTGCTTGTTTGCATTGCGCCTGGAGTCAAATTTGGAAGAAATAATGCTACATAAGAGTGCTGTTTTCATTACGCTTTAGCGGGTAGAGATGGCGGGAGGGAACTGAGATTACATGTGATGCTGATGCTGCTGCTTCAGCTGGTTCTTGTTGTGCTGTATCTCTCTGTATCTAATCTGCCCCCAGCAGTCCTACAGATCACATCCAACCTCTACTAACAACTGAAGCCAAGCATTACAGTTACATTATATTACACTACATTATATTCATTTAGCAGATGCAAATAAGTTACAGGTACATCACTATTACCAGCAGCCACACTTGAAGTACAATTATGTATGTATGTGTTGTTGCCCAACTTTACTACAGAAGGAATCCGTACTTAAGAGCCTTTATTCATTCACCACACTGCTACCCTTATGTATGTGTGTATATACTGTATGTGAGCATTACAGTTATCTAATATCTGACAGGTCACACTCAAACCTTCTTAACTTTTAACAGTGCGCTGAATTTCACACATTCTAGCTGATGATGGGTTGTCTTGCATGTAAATGTAAATCATACTGGTCTATTCAGCAGTTTCTATGAGTAATATATCCAGTATGCTCTGTGCGTGTGTGTGTTTGTTTGTCTTTGTGTGTGTGTGTGTGTGTGTGTGTTCAGATGGTCCATGTACATGCATGCCTTTTGCAGAGGGAATCACCAAGTCTCCAACAGGTTTTTCAGAACGTGCACACAAAGCATCTTGTCTTTCAAGCCATTAATCTGGAGTCAACCCTTTGCCAAAGCAGCTTGTCAGAAGTAATAAATTAAAAATATGATTTTTTTTTCCCAGTCCTTTGTTTTAAGCACTGTCAGCTGTTTGTGAAGTCATTTACTGAAAGTTTGAGGTGTGTTCAGATCCTTTTGAAGTGCTAGAGCAAACATCCGCTCAAAAGCAAATTGGCTAATCGGAGTGTATTACCTTTAAATGATAAAGTAATAACGTGTACATATTCATCTGCATGTCTGCTTTCCCCCCTCTAAAAATGTGAGTGACAGATGATAATGGCCTAGAACTCTCCTGCGTATGGGTGTAATGGTCATACTTATAATATAAATACAGGTTTTGTTGTTTTTTTATTGGAAACTTACCTCTCAACAAAGGTCACTGCATGTTGGCTTAAGGCCTCTTTTATAACAGATGTAGACTGAATTCAGCATGTATGTTAGAAACAGGTGGTGTAGATCAAAACAGTTTCGGAAACTATATTCACAGAGGGTCCGCACTCAGTGTTTCTGAATAATGAGCAGGCCTCATGGCCACCCAGAGGTAGGTACAAAACGGGTTGCCAACAGACTAAAACCATTCCTCTGATGGTTTGTGATGGTATGCTGAAACGTTTGATCCTTTTAGTCTCATTTTTATTCAGTAACGCTGGGTGCAGACCAAATAGATGAGACAGATGTGTGTTGCTCCCCTTGGAGAGTGAAGTCACACAGGCCACCTGCAGAGTAGACCTACTGGCTATAGTGAATAGTGGCCTGCCAGATAGAGGCCTTCACTCGTTCTCTTTATGACAAGAAAGTAATTTTCCTTGTCCTTTATGGATATAGCTACTTATTGATGAACTGTTTTCAACACTCATCTGCCCAGCTTGCTGAACTTGTTGAAGTTGTTTTACAATTAATTATTTCAGATGCTAGTTTGAAAAGAAAAAAGTACTTTCAATTTACTTCTTTGGCATTATGCAACCACTGATCGGTTTATAGCGGACTTTGGCAGTAGCTGAACAACACAGTCCCAATTTGTGTCCATCCTGACCTCAAAGTCAAAGTCCTGAAGTTCAAGCACTCCAATAAAAACTGCACTGATGGGCGACACAGTGTTCACAACAGAGATGGATATGACTGTCAAAAACAGTATTTAACAATCACCTATGCAAGATTGTTCTTGGTATTTAGTGTCTATTCAGTTGAACAAAACAAGCAACTGTGTAACATTACGGCGTAGCCACTGGAGTAAACTCAGCAGATTTTGTCTGGTTGAGTCTGTAAAAGACGGAGCCCTCCCCTTTCTGTAAATTCAATATACTGTATGCGAGCCGTTAGGCCATAAAACAGCATATAAAATATCCATGTCAGCACGAGCACTGCTGGGCACATAGGCTGGCGGATTTTAAATTTAAATAATGGTTATACATCACTCTTGCTCGGCTCCATAACCACATCAGCCAGCCGCGATTTGATTTGCCGAGAGAAAACATTCTGTCTCCGCCCCTCCCCCCCTTCTCCCTGCTGTGGAAGAGGAGGGCAGATCACAGATTCACACAGCTTGGTTCATACCGAGACAGGCATGAGGGATTGGCCACCCGTGAGCATCACCTGTTCTCGGATGGCGTCGGCTTAGATCACACGCTCTGTCACCCTCAAAAGGTGGGGACACCTGTGTGAATGTGTGCCATGTACAACAAATCTCTCCTGTAACAGTACCTACATGATCACCCACAGTAGGGTGATAACCTGCTGTGTGGCATATGTACCTGCTGCTCTGGGGATTGCTACAGAAAGACATGGAGGGAATGTCTGTTCAGCTGTTCTGATCAGTTATGGTGCAGTAGATTTGTAACACTTGTTGTTCGAGTACACTTACTGGTTGCATTATGTGCATTTTGCAAGAAAACCTTGCAATCCTACTGAAATCCTACTGACTTTCACTTTACAGCATTAATATTGCAACATTGCTGCAGATAAGAGAGAGGAGCACTGCTCATGCTCCAAAATTGTTGATTGCAACAGTGCAGTTTTGTCCACTGCATTTTAATTGTATTTAGAGAGATCTGCAGAGGTTTTGTAACGTCAGATATGTTATGAATTGTGAAACATACCTTGTAATACAATAGCTTTAAGAGGAGATAACAGAATTACAGCCACAGCATACACAATCAGTAATGTGAGCTCCAAGCATACACCTACGACATGTTATTATTATTATTATTATTATTATTATTACTGTCATTGTAATTATTATTACCATAATTATTATTAGGATTATTAGGATAATTTTTATGCTCATGATTATGAATATTATTATTATATAGTTTAATTAAGCAGATGCTCTTATTCAAAGAGGTTTTATAGTACCTGAGAGGCAAATTAAAATACCAACATGAAAATTTAACAGAAGTGACACGTTCAAGAGCTTATCACACGCCTTAATACCGGAACGCAATCAATATGTAAATAGCATCATTTCATAACCCCCCAGCTGCGCATTCACGTACAGTTCCTGCGACATCATCTGCTCGGTCAGCTCACGGTGTGATGTATGGTCTTCATAAAGAGGTATTGTTCACGCCGTTGCTATGGATCCTGGGAGATGGGGCCCCGGCACCAATTCCGTCTGCTTCTCCACTGTTAATTTCACATCCGTCACACTTTCACATCACATCAGAGAGCCACGAAAGTCACCCCCCCCCCCCCCCCCAACAAAAAAAATGCGTCATGGAACTGACAAAAGGAGGACGAAATTCAGCAAAATTCACATTCATGGCAGGAAAGCAGAAGGCACTCTGCCTTGTGAGAAAGATTTTGTGTTCAGCTAAATTTATTTCAGTCCTCTACGCTCTTTTTTTCCTTCCATGCTTCTCAGCCCAGAATATATACCACTCCTGACCTGCTGTCTAACAGTTCTGACAGCGAAATGAATTCAATAAATGCCTTTTATTTGCTGAAGTGGCAATCATGAACTGATTAAACAGCCCACACTGTTATCCAGCATCACGGCCTACGCTGACACTGTATTAGAGGCAAGAGTGAAGAGCAACAGGAGTGTGTGTTTTATACTCACCTGATGCGAGGGGGTGGATTTGTGATATTGGGATCAGTCACCACAGTGCATTATGGGCTGTCCTGACGGGCTGAGTTTTTAGAGCTGTTCTGTGGGGTTTCTATGTGGTCCACCCACCACTCTGGACCACCAGATGCACTGCAGCAGCTCCACCCATGGATTGGCACACCCTCTGCAGGCAGCTGCTCTCTGAGTCTGAGCCTGCGCCATCTGTCCAGGTATGCTTGGGTCTCCTCCAGCTGTAACGGAAACATTCTGGTATACTGTGGAGTATGGTGCATAGGGCAAGATCAGAAGGCTGCAATGCATGGGGCTCCCGAGTGGTCCAGTCAGTGAGGCACTCTAGCTAGTGCAGTTCAAGCTGTGCCCTAGAGCCTGGGTTCAATCCCAGCCTTGTCATCAGCTGAAAATGACCAAGAGCCAACAGCGGCTGAACAAATTAGCTTTTTCCCACCTCAGACAGGGGTGGGTTGGTCAGCCAGGCAAAGTCTACAAAGGTGGACAGACAAAAGCCTCTGAGAGACATCTCAGCTGGCTGAGGAGAGGACAATGGTCCACTGAGCATAGTACAGACTTATACTAGGTGGTAGATCTTGGCAGTGTACACAGTATAATACAAACACTATATAGCAAAAACCTGAAACACAAGCAGCTAGAGCTAGCCCAAATCAGCAGTGAAACACTAGCATAACCATTTGCAAACTCTCTTATTTGTGTGCTCATCTTAATTCTAACTGGACTAATTCTGAGTAATGCACTTGAAGATACAGCAGTAAAATTGCACTAGGTTTTGAACAAGCAACCTCTGTCCACCTACTCATTTTGCTAACCACTATACCAAACCTGACAACCAAAATGCTCTTTAAGCTAATCTTCAGCGATGTTTCATTGGTAATGAAGGTCCTGTATTGTCATCTTATTGTCACAACTGACTATCTGGAAATCGTTTTTTTTCTGCTTCTGTATATATTACCAACATTCTGCATGTGCCACCAAGCAAATGTTGCATGACAGGAATGTTTTACGCTACATGTGTTTGGCAACATGAACTACAAACCGCTATTTAGCCACTATTCATACTAAAACCCTAGGGGGTTTTTGACTGAGTCTCATTTTACACTATCACTGTACATGCGAGGGAAATTTCTGCTCTCCAGCAGAAAGTCATATTAGATTTCAAGAGGCAAGCCTCCTGTTTTGACAGCTAATAAGCATTTGTGAGGCCTTGGTTGCACAACAGTCAGTTACATTTAAATGAAGTGACAAAAGAGAGTGCAACGAGGCTGTCACTCTTCGTTGTCCTGAAGCCGCTGACTGATCCTCGCTGTTTTTTCAGCTGCACCACACCGCTCCTCCTCCACCTGCACAGAGCCCTCTCTCACACCCTTTTTTAGCTCCTATCCACGCCCTCTCACCAGTAACTCTCACCACAGAGCAGCTGAAACGTCCTCTAAGCAAGAGAAAGCAAATACATTAAATTATTGTCATTTAGCAGACACTCCTATCCAGAGCAACTTACATAGGTTACAATTTTATCCATTTATACAGCTGGATACTTTCTGTGGCAGTTGTGGGTTAAGTACCTTGCCCAAGGGTACAGCAGTGCCCCAGCGTGGAATCAAACCAACAACCTGTTGGTTATGAGCCTTTCTCCTTACCACTATGCTACACTGCCATTGAAATAATCTGTGAGACACACACAAAGTGTGGTACCACATAATGGGGGCTCGGGAAATGGCATTAGAGGGGGAAAGCAAAAAAAACATGGTTTTTACTGTACCATTACCAAAAAAATAGAAAATGTAATCAGAAAGACAGAAATGTAATCAAAGTTCTAAATGGTTGGACCTTAAAAACTGCAATATTTTCTTCCAGAATACAGGCCTTAGATTTACATTTCAGGTTAAAGTTCTAATCTGAAAGCAGTGGCCAAGAGGGGTCATAAATGATAAGATTTGAGGTTGATATTCTCCCTCTTATGCACCCAAGAGAGGGAGCAGGGTAGGTCAGTGGTGCCTTGAGTAACACTCAGAGATACTAGGCTGACATGTTGACTGAGAAGCCCTGTGCCTCCCCCACCAACCTCTCACAGGAACCCCAGGGGGCTGCAGCGGTCTACACTCCTCTGATCTGGAGCATGGAGACCGAGGCGACGTTTTGAGAAAATGGAGATTTATTTCTTTGACTGTATGAAGGAAGCGATCTCTTAATCGAATCCAGCTTTTCTTTTTTGATGCTTTCAGCCACCTTGTAAATAGCCCCGTGTGCTCAACAGAAATGGGAGCTGCCAGCCCAGAGGGTATTAGTGTTTATGTCGAACGTGTCCGCTTCGTTTCGCTAGTCATCGGGGCAGCCCATCTCGGGGGGGGGGGGGGGGGGGGCTCCTGCAAAAAGCGCCCTGCAGCTAGAATCAAAAAGGCAAACAGATGTCCACAGTATTCCTCAGTAATGTATCAGCAGTCCATGCCCAAGGCACACGGTCATAACCCCCTTTGTTCATACTGTATGTGACATTTTATGATATATGGCCCAATTCAATATGTTCTGTGTTTGGTTCTGT
Source organism: Megalops cyprinoides (assembly GCF_013368585.1). Taxonomy (NCBI): domain Eukaryota; kingdom Metazoa; phylum Chordata; class Actinopteri; order Elopiformes; family Megalopidae; genus Megalops; species Megalops cyprinoides. The sequence continues at coordinate 23,569,784 of NC_050584.1, read as the reverse complement.
GTTTGGTTCTGTGCAAGCTCCGGTCTGTTACAAAAGCGTTATTAACACAGTCGTAATTTAAACATTATCTATGGTTGCACACTCCGGTCATACTGCGTTGCAAAATGTAAGTCAGTTTAAAATGAATTTGATCATTTACAAATGTAGCAGATGGCAGCAGTAGCAGTCTGATGGGCGCCTACCATTTGAGCTGAATTATGTTTGCCAGAGTCTCATCTCCTGGGAAACTTTTTTTCTGTAATTTGCTTATCTATCATTTGGTGATTTGCTCAAGCCGCTTGTGAGAGATAGTATCAGTAGAGAGCTTCAAAGCTTCTGGTGTCCAGTCCTGTCACAGCGTGGCTTGGCAACATGCCACTGCATCATGAGATGAAAAAAGGGGGCAGAAAATCCCATTTTCAGGACCTTACTTTTGAAATGTTTTAAAATACTTCTTAAACTCCTTTCATCACTTAAATGGTTCATTGTATGAGCTTCAGAGCGCTGCAATTATATTGGTGGCCATATCAGACAATATGGACTGTCGTTTGTTTAAGGGATATAAAATTCATTAAAACAGCATAATGTAGGCTACTATATCTATCTCACCATTCTAAAGTAATGTTATTCAATTACCTTTCAACTACCTTTCCTACAGTCTAACTGCAATCTCAAAAATACGTAGGCTAATAATTACGCCTACGTTTCAAGATGATCAGTCCAAAATGTATTTTTTTTCCTTTGGTCTCTTAGGAATGATCTCAACTCATCTTGCCAAGAATCAAAAGCGAGTGCTTCCGGGAGACGGACTAAAACGTGATTATATTACTGTGAAGTAATCTATAACCTGGATATATGAGTACCATCCCCTGGTGTGGCCTTGTGGAAGAGAAGGGGAGTGAATTGGCTGATTACCTCATCATTTTAAACGCGTCCGAACGGAATATCATTCTAATAGCGCCGGCCAGACAGGGATACACGCTGGCTTCAGATGCCAGCTCCAGATATGAGCAGTTCTCCTTGAAATATGATTTCACTCCGGCAGCCGCGATGAAAACGCGGCCGTTATTCAATCTGCCTGGCCGAGATAAGTCAGCCTTGCGCTCTCATAATCAAAATGATACATCGGCACTGTCAGAAAAGTTGCCACGCCACGGTTGCGCCAGTTAATGTATTTAACATATATTTATATTGTGCTACGCCTTTAAGATTACGATGGGGAAAAGAACCCGTATCATTGCCATCAATTTCATTCATCTGGACCAGAGACCTGAACACCATATTCAAATACGCAAACCGTATACTTAAAAAATTGTTAAATGTTGCCCTCTGCTGGGGGTTTCTCTCTTTCTTTCTCCCTCTTTCCCTCTCTCAGGGGTGAAAAATGAACAACAGTTCCTTTTGTAGGTATACTGGTTTTTTGGTATTAGGTTTAGGTTGAATTTTTCATTCTGCTTTCAATCTGTTTAAATCTTACTTGGTTAAAGCTGAGGACGTTCTCCGTTTCTTTGATTTGTCTCAATGGTAGTGTCATGTGCACGGCGAAACTCAACTGTCATGGAGATAGCCTACAACCAGGAAAGTCACTGTGGACGCGAGATATTTCCAGTTCCGCGCTCTAGTATATTTCTGCTGAGTTGAATGCTGTAGTCTCTCAAATCCTTACCTGTTTGAATGCTGAATATCCCATTTCAATAGCAGAAAAATATTTACTTGCAATGGCCACTATTCACTATCATCTATCACCACCAAGATTTAGTCGGCAGTTATGTATCTGCAAATGTGTAGCTATTGCTTTAACTAACATCAGGAGCGGGCCTTTAACTAAAATTAAACGGTGAACTGCAATTCCATACAGGGGTACGTTACAGAAAGCGTGCAGGGACGGTATCGGGGAATGATATTCAGAGTTCCAGTTCTGCTTTACTACAAATTACTACAAATATTGAAACAAGTTAAAGTTTCAATAATCCAGCACCAATTCGTAAAGCCATTTTAGAGCTTTCGTCCAAGATAAATCACAGAATTCCATCATCATAAAACACACAGTAAAACCACTGAGCGGTCTAATTTGTCATTTGAAAGCTTCCGATAATTTATGTGTAATAGACTGTCGAAAATTGCTGCTACATCAGAATTTGTTTCACCATTTTGTAACTCAACCCTGTCGCGTGCGTCGTACTGTTGCCTACGTCTCCAGTAGACTTAAAACTTTAATTAGATTTAAACGCGTCAGCATCACAGTGTATTGGAGCACTCCTGATTTTTTTTTTTTTTTTTGAATGGAGATGGCTATTACATCGCAGACCGTAGGGGGGATCCACAGGAGGAGTTAAAAAATATTTATCTCCAAAACTGCAGATGAGGTTCATTAGACTACATCACGAGGAAGCGTGGAATCCGCAGGGTGCAGTAGAAAGAGCAGAGCCTCCAGGTGCGGAACTCAGTGATGAACTAATGTTCGAACTGCTGCATCAACTACGGTGGCACCGTTTCCCTTGGATTGGTTGGAGCTAGGTCAGAAGGGTCGGCACGAGTGGGGCTAGGACCTTTTCCGCTCATAATCTCCTCCCAGTGTTGGTCGCATGTAGTCGCGAGTTCATTCCATTTGTGTGCACAGGTCCACTCTTACCCTATATGCCATGGCGGGCTCCGCACAAACCATCGTGCACGGGACTTGGTTTACGACGGGATACAGGGATAGCACGTCCACGGGAATGTCCGAGGAGAAGCCGAAGAAGAAGACGTTTTACCTGGTCAGGATGAAGTCGCTCAACAACAGCAAACAGCCCACGCACAACAACAACATGCCCTTCATGATCCACTGCCACATAGGCAAAGAGATTAAGCACATATGCAGCAACTGCAGCCGCGGCAACGAAGCGCAGGACGGTGAGTGATCGCTGTTGTTTTGTGTACGGAGCGAGGAGAGCGCCTCACTGATGAACGGAGCTGTTTTTGATCACCGTTTAATGTTAGACTCGGCAGGCGCTCGCTCCCTCCCGGTGAAAATACATTGCCTGAATCCATTTTCGCAGTACATAGGGGGCAGATCTGATGGTGTTGGAAGAGCATCCACGACATGCTTAGACCGTTTACTTTTCGCGTTTTGTCTCACTTCATCTGATCACGAGGCTTTGTGTAAACGCTAGAAGATATAGTAGTGAACGCTGCACCTATGAGTCCGCTATGAGCTCGTGAAGCTGGACGTAGGGTTGTTGCACCAGCTCTAATATCTGTTGTTTTTTATTTTTTATTTTTAAAGTAGATAAATAATTTTCACGTAACGTTTTGAGTGTTAAAACAGTATGAGCCAATTAAAATAAAATGTGTTCGTTTTCTACCTTCCCCATATCCTTTAATGTCATGCCTGGATTTGCGTGTCTTTAAATCATGTTTAAACTCAGTTCTGATTAAATTTACGTATTGCGAATGCCCTTTTTATTGGCACAGTAGTTATTCTCTATAATTTAACTATGCATTTTGATACACGAGGCGAGGCAACAGTATTTGCGATGGAGTAGGGGCTAACTGCTGTTCCGCAGTTTACGGTAACCGTAGTCTTTAGGACACACTGCCATACCTTAATATATTGCTAAACGTGGTTTTCCTCAGCTTCTTAAACGGATTAATGTGTCGATCCATGTTTGACGTTACTTGTGGGACAACATGGCTGCATTCTTACCCTGCTCGGTTGTATCCAATGAGTCACTGTTGTGTTGATGTGTGAGCTGTATTTTGCTATGTACTCGGCATTTACTTTAAATGTGTAAAATCTTGAATCTAACTGAAGTGATGGAGTGGTATGTACGCCTGGCGAAGACTGAGCGCTACTGGCTACCTGTGTTTGCATAATGATCACCTGAATTTGGGTGGAACCGAAAGGGTCTGCTACAGACAGCTCCAAAAGAAGTACGATAGCTCAGATGTTTATTCGTAAGGCTGAGGTTGGTAAGTTTCGTTCCGGTGAAGACATTTTGTGTAAAGCAAAGTACGAAACGTAGCTACCTTTGAGATATGCGGACGCTCACCCTTTACAGCTCTTATTAGTCAGAAGATTGCTTACCGAAATCCGTACAACTCGCAAGTATTTATTTTCCTCGTTATTGTCACAGGGCACACCGTAGTGATGGATAACATACCTGACGTCCTTTCAGAAGGCACCAGGAAATTAGTAAATTTAGGCTAGTAATTATTCACTTCAGCTTCTTTGTGTGGTCTCAGACCCTCTCTCAATTCTGCATGATTGTTAATACATTTCATTTTCATTTTCATTTTGTCGTGTTTTTTTCCAGATACTCTCTCAAAAGCATATGGTTTTTAAATGTACTGTAGCAAAATATGTTGATTTGTTGACTGATTAATTATTTCTTGAAAATGAAAATACACTCATGGCCCTAATATCAAGACCAATATTTTGCTCATTTGATATCGATTACATGAAGTAGAAAATGTGGTTTGTACTGTACTTCAGAATTGATAAAAAGCATGCCTTTATTTGTGTTTTACGTTAGTGAGAAAAGGTAATACCATTACAGAAATGCAACAGAATTGCAGGGTTTTTTTTTATTTCCAGTCTAAGTCATTTTAAGAGAGTCGGGAGTCAGGACGAGAGTACAGTGGAACTCACAAATTCCTCAACTGGTGCAGGGGACTCAGAGACTTAATGATTGTGCACATGGGCAATTGACAAATGTATTGCGCAGAGGGAGCGTAAAGGGAGGATCTTCTGTGCATTTTCCGTAATGATGGAGGAGGAAATTAATCATGTTCAGTCATGTGCCTTATAATCTTAACTGCATTTACACTGAAGGAGGACTATTTCTTCTCTTGTTCAGAGAGGCATTGGGAAATACTACCTATATACTTGAGTTATGTTTCCGTCTCTTGAAGTGTACTTGTCTGCGTCTTCCCTTCCCTCCCTTGTTTGTTGATGAGTGGCCTGCCTGTGGTCGTTGCTGTCTGTGACCTTGGGTGTGGGATCCATGTGTCTTTGCGACCTTGGTGCATTGCCTTGCCCTCAACATTCACACACTTGGCTTCTCTCTTTTGGCTGTGAGCAGTTACCCTTGACCTCTCATCTCCTCTTCAGTTGAAGTCTGATAAAGTAAGCGAGTAATGAAATAAAGAAATTACCAGCCTCTCACGAGGAAGTGTCCTCGGTTAACAACAAGGAAGGGAGCAGATCGGTCAACATTAGCGTAATGCTTCTTATTCCATTTTCCAAGTAGTGGCAGATGGCGGAATTGAATGCCTTCCTTCTCAAGGTTTTGTTGTATTTGAAGTAGCCCCCCTCCCACCCCACACCAACGCTTACATCATTTTTACACAGCTCCTTAAAGGCTTCCAACTCATTTAAATTTAACGTGGACCGGGAGTGAAGGCCTCAGAGAGAACACAGCTTGGCTCTGTGTTAGCGCATCAGCTCCTTTAATGCATTTCGTCTCTGTGTTTTGGCTTTTCTTTTTTGCGGTCCAGAACGCAGCGGGCGCGTAGCGGAGAGGGACGCTGGCTGTCCTGAGCAAAGCGGGCCAGCGTGCCAGGGCCCCCGCCCGTCCCTGGCACTGGTGGCATGTGTGAAGCGGCACAGCGGAGAGAACTGATCTCTTCCCCGGCCTAATCCGATGCTCCGGGGTGGGGTGGTGGTGGGGGGGCTTTCTCTTCTCACAGAATCTGAAATATGCGCAGCATTGTCGGGGAGAAGGAGGGCTGTCATGTCCGTCGGAAGTTGCTCTCAGATTGGGGAGCAGGGAGACTGGGGATAGGGACAGGGACAGGGCTGTGGTGGGCTCCCTTTGATGACCCCCCCAATACACACACACTCCACAGCATTCCAAGGGCTTTGTGGCTACATGTCACCTGAAAGCACTCCACTCCCCACCACTTGTTTTTTTTTTTTTGAAGTGCTTGTTTGTTGGTTTCAGTCAGGCACTTGAGAGCAGAAGCGGGTAACATCAGTGCCGGAGAGTGCCGGGAGTGCTGCTTTGATCCAGGCGTGCTCCTGCCCATTCGCCTCAGGACTCTTACGAGTGAGTCGGACTGGATATCCCCATTTGTGCGCGCGCTGCGTACGCTCTGACACGGCCCATGCTGATGGTCGGCAAACTGCCTTGTGAGCAGGTGTGTGACAATCTAGACAGGTGATGTTGTATCCTATGGTGAGGTTACACCCATCATAAACTTCTCATTTCCAGAAATAAGGAACTGAAATGGGTGTTTCCGTGGCATAATCCAAGATCGGATTTGCTGGAAGACATTTCTGTGGGAAAGGCGTAGTAGTCAAGGGTAATGGCAGCAACATTAATATCGTGTTTCTTACTCTTAATAAACTCGTAGGTTGAATTTACATAATGTGTTTATGCTTGTTTCGGGACATCTTTCACGTGTTTTCCAGTGCCATAGCATTTCTTGACCGGATGAATTTCGGCCATGTTTAAAAAGGTCTGTCTATTTCGGCCTACCCTTCCACTATTGCACCTCAGTAGAGGTTGGTATTTAGTTTCCGGCGGGTTCTGAAGTAGCTCAGCGCGTGGCGGCTTTGTTAGCTCTGGTCGCCAGATCCCTCCAATCTGTAATCCCATAGGGAAAGGCATTCAGATGTGGATGCGCGTGGCGGATAGATGGGCGTCTCGGGCGTGAAGCGTCGCAGATAACCTTCTGCTTCTGCGCAGCTCTATGCATTCTGCCGGGTGGGCGTTCCTCAACATAACGGCTGTTCAGCTTGCTGGTATTTTTCGTTGGATTTTGACAGCTGATTGCAGCCCCTGACTTCCACAGAAAGTGGTGTGTGGAAAAACCTCTTGCCAGTGTGCTTCAGATTTTCCAGGCTGAAACCTGGAGGTGTGGACCCAGTTTGGGTTGCCCATTTTGTATGAAATGGTGTTGAAATATATTTTTGTGTTCTGTTGTTTTTATTTCTGTTGGGTAATTTGCATGTTTCACCTCATAAGTATAATTGGTTAAAGCTTTATTCATAATGATATATTTTTAATAATGGGGTTGTCGTGTCTGAAGAAGTTTGGGGGTCACAGCATATTTTCAGTGTTGGAATCGGGTCATGCCTCGGAAGAGATTGAGATTGAGTGGAAGACAGTAATGTTCAATGTCTCTATCATTGCTGTTTTGTAGGTTACAGCTTTGGGAAGGGCACTGAGTGGAACTTTCTGTGACTTGCACTTCAAAAATAGAGTTTAAAGTTTATTGAGTGATTTTTAGTCATGGTCGAATCGGATTCGCTGGGTTTACAATGGCCCTTCTTTTCCCCTCCTCCCCTCCAGCTGAGGAAGTTGAAAGGCTGGCTGCAATGCGTTCAGAGTCTCTCGTACCCGGAACCCACACCCCCCCCATCCGGAGGAGGAGCAAATTTGCCACCTTGGGGCGCCTCTTCAAGCCCTGGAAGTGGAGGAAGAAGAAGAGTGAGAAGTTCAAGCAGACCTCCGCAGGTAAGCCTCCGGCCTCACTTCCTGCCTCTGGGCTGCTGAGGCTCTGCCATTCTGTGTGTTGTGTAAGCGTTCCTCTAACCCTCCCTTTAATGCTTGCTTCTGGACTCTGACCAAGGAGTTAGCCCATTAGTCCTGGCTGTCCAGAATGCCGCTCTGGTGACCTGGTACACTCAACTGTTTCCGCTCTGTCCTGGAGGTGGGGGCAGGATCGGGGTGGGCGGGGGTTGGTGGTTTTTAGGGGTGGGGTCGCAAAGGAACAAATTGATTATTGAGTGTCGGCTGTTGTTTGCTGGAAAGAGCAGGTAATTTCATGAGTGCTGTAGTGTTTTAATGCAGGTGGGAAGGTGTGAGTCATAGTGATTCAGAGCTCATGCGATGTCATACACATGAGCACACATAAAGGCACACACACGACATGCGTGCACACACGCACGCAGACACACACACACACCGACACAGGTTTACTGCTTTTTTTTCTGTGACCTCATTTCTCAAGAATGCACTGAATGACCAAGAGGCCATAAAAAGTAAACTACATCCATGTTGGGGCAATTGGTCTGCTCAGAAGGTGTTTCAGTAAACATTGCTGTTTATACTAAAAAACAAAAATTACCCCATGCTGTTTGCTGTAGCCAAATCACCAACACTAGAAATACTACAGCTCACTAGAAACTACAGTATTTAACAGTTAATTTTCAGTCCTGCTCTAAGTAGGCTATTGCTGTATTTGCATTGATAAGAAGGTGTGACTAAGGTTAGGTTAACCTAGTGAAGTCAACTTTAATTAATGAAGATTAACTGGTTAATCTTTAACATTTAAATGGGTCAACTGTATTGATTTCAGGAGGTTATGTAAATCCCCCTATTTGTGGTGCTGTGTATGGTTTTGTTCTGGTACTCTATGGACATACAGACTAGTGAATCTTCCTTTTTTCCTGAAGCAGGTTCAGTGTAAATCTATAGGTTTTCATTAGCTGACTATGGGATATAAAGGCAAAGCAGAAATAGAAAATAGGAATGGGGAGTAGAAGAAGGAATATAATTTGATTGTATATGGCTCATATGTGCAAATGTGTGCTTTCAGTGGCTCTCTCTCATACTGGATGATATGGCATTGCCTTAGATTCCACCTAAGGTGCTGTAGCTTGCTGTTAGAAGCTGGCCTCAGCTCTTTGATGTCTCCAACTGTCTCCATGTATAATGCAGGATGTCTGGCAGGGATGGGCTTTTTCAGTCCGGAGGGCCAAAGGCTCTGCAGGTTTCTGTGCTTCCACAGCCATCCCAGGTTTAACTGGAGTCAATGAGCGAAGAGGAAAATTAGCAAATCAGTCACCTTTGCAGGAGTGTGGGCGTCTGATTCCTCAGCCATGTGATCTTTGGCGTGGTCTGCAGGGCATCATGGGAGATGTGACATTTGATGAATATCAGGTGTAGCTTGCCGGAGGGGGAGTGGAAGCTGAAAAAAGGATTTTTTTGTTTTGTTAATGAGAGTCTGAACAGATTTGATCTGCTCGCAGAAGTCAAGGAAAGGTGGAATTTCCCCATTTTGTGGGTGGGGCAGTAGCTTTCTGGCTGAATTTTTTAGATTCAAGAATGGTGCATTTGACTGTTTGAGTGAACCAAGCTTTTTGTGTGCCTTCACATGCAAATGTGTGCTTAACATTCAGACCTATTGCTTGAAGCCATTGTTGGCTTGAATATTAATTTGAATATTAGAGGAAGCAGTGTGTTAAGTCTTCCCCAGTTGGGTATGCTGGCCATTGTGTGTCTCAGTGTATGCTATACATGCATCTGGCATAGACCTCACATGCCAGCACATACAGTACCAGTCAACAGTTTGCACTCAAAACCACTAACCTCATATGAAAATACGCCAAAGACAAACATAGTGCTGCGATCGCCATCCTGCCACTTTGCCTGTTATGGCTGGTGGGACGAGTAGAAGGATATGGTAGGCTGCTGTGCATTCTCACTGCATTCTCCATCAGCTAATGAACAGGCCTCCCCCTGTTGAGCCTGTACAGATGAAGATGAGCGGTTTCCTCAGATCCCCTCACTGTCTTCCTCCAGAGCCAGCCACTTCCTCCTCGCACAGTCTCTTTTAATCAGGTTCCATGAACATGCTGTAAACAGCCATATGGATAATCAGGACACCTGGCCGATTCATGCTGTCGTGGGGACAGCAAAGAGGAAAGCCACCTCCCTTTCCAAACCCCAGTGTCTTTCTCCCCTGAGGTGGTCTGCTTCCTCCTACCTTTTTCTTTCTCTCTTTTCTTTCCGGAAGCATCCCTAAATCATTCTTATCTCGCTATTAGGCTACTCGGAGAACGCAAAAGCCTCCGTGTGTAGAAAAAATAAAAATCTTTGAGGCTTGTTTTTTCAGAAGTGGTTGCTGTCTTTTTTTTTTTTCATCTTGTCAAAGGTCACGTGAAAGTTGGTTAATGATGTGAATACTTATCAAATGGTCTGCAGTTGGAACGTGGCTCTGAGCGCTGCTGGAACAATGGACAGCGTCAGCTTCACTTGTAGACTGTTGCTTTGGTTTTGCACGTGTGTGTGCTCTCTTATTGACCGCTGCACGTCTGGGTCAGGTCAGTCATCAGTTTTATTAATATTTCATTGCTGTGGCCTTCTTCCCAACAAATTTTATGTTCTGTGCACCATCTGTTTAATCAAAGCATGGATCCAAATACACAATTTGGAATTTAAGTCTGTTCCAGGATTAGAACCTTAGCCAGACAGTTTCATCACAAATATTTTATTTATTGTGATATTGTGATATTCAGCGTGTTCCTTCCATCCTCCATCTAGAAGGTTCCAGTTGGCAAAAGGAGGTTCCACTGTGGTCTACTGTATGTTTCTGTGCTGACTGCAGATATTCCATTTTACACAAGGCACCAAAGACAGAATTTTCTGTATTTTCAGAAACAAACAAATCTGAGTACCAGATCATAATCAACAGAGTGTGTGGTTTTGTGCCGTCTCTGATCATTGAATGACACAGTGTTCAGAAGGTCATCGGTCACACCTGAAAGACAGAAGAGATAAGAGGCAAAGTGATGTGTGCACAATATTGCTTTTATAAGGAATTTTAGGAAAGGCTTTTTGTGAATGGTCCCTTCAATAATACTTTCAGAATTAGAATAACTCCTATATTCCACATTTCTTTTTTTACTGCTTAGTTTGATTTGAGTTGAATAGTGGCTTAGGGAAATTTTGATCTTTCATCCCTGGTTAAAAGGAAAATGTACAAGTAGAGAAGCCTGGGGGGGATCAGGAGTCAGCTTCTTTTTTGCTCTTGGTAAAATTGTGCCAGGGACTTTCCTATCATTTAATTTTGACTGTTTGTTTTACATCTTTTATTAGCACATAATTTTAACAAAATTTTAGCTGCCAGCATCAGCACTAGTCTGTGTAACATAGTGTCGTTGTTGTAAAAGAGGCTTTTTAGGGTGATGTACTGTAAGCTGGTATGACAAATTTACAGGGGAAGGTATTTTAATTTTCCCTTGTAAAGATCTGTGCTTCATGAAGACAGGGCCTGAGGGTTGATGGAAAAAGATTACCATACTCCTTTGAAGCCAAACTCAATTCTGAGGATAATGCCTTCCTTGGGTTTATATCTCAGCCAAAATCTTTTGCAACTTGTGCATGTGGTATACTTTGTAAGTTACACAACAGCTGTTTTGTATTCACAATTTTGTTTTTGATATTCAGTGAGTCACATGTGTGGTTTTTAGTGAGTCTTTTTCCCCCCAAAACAAAGTGTGTGTTCATTGTTTTCAATGAAAACATTAAACTGAAGATAGCCAACATTTTGAGGGTCTTGTGATTCAGTGGCATTTTTAGGGCCACTGATGGCTGTGATTGATCTTGTACAAATTGCAGTTATGAGAAGAGCCTCTTTCATGGCTGTGTAAAACAGGCCTTGATTCTGTTTTTCAGTCAGTTCCTGATGATGAGATATCTGTATAAACACCATGCTCTAAATGTACCAAAACCGCATCATGCATCTTTTTGAATAAACTTCAAAAGGTGGCCGGCTTCTCTAATGGTGTCCGTCTCCCCACACAGTAAATACATATATTCCCATTGACAACATTGTATGTGGCTTTAAAACTGCTAAGAGCAAGAACCTTTATTGATGTGATTTTAACATAATCCATGTGGGAGGCGTTTTCTCTGGCGAGCGCATTGCATTGGCTGGAATTGATTAAGCTATGAATGTGTGTGCGTGCGTTTCTTCTCTTTGTTACAGAATAAAAAGAAATTTTACATTTGGCGGGGTTGGAGAAGTGAATGAAGAAGCCATTTACCTTCCCAGTGCCCCCATTACACACTTGCAAACAAGCCCCTTTTATGTTGTGAAGGATCATTGGTTTCGAAAGGCTCAGCTCAACAAGCAACGCAAAGGGCAACCTGATGGGGCCCGTTTGTATTTCATTGCTGAGACGTGCACCCATTACGCATGCTGGGTAATTTTTTCCCCCAAGATGGGCGAATGTACATGAGGGCAATGGTAGTGGTGACGGCCCCGGAGTGTGCAGGTGTGACAAGGAACTGTAGCCAAGTGTCACCCACTGTTCTCCCAGGAACTAGTGTCACTGGGCTGGGGAGGGGGGCGGTGGGATGGTGGCCCCTTTGATGAGTGCAATGGGGGGGGGGGGGGCTGCACAGCTGTGGCAGCAGCCAAAGAGATGAATGTTCCCTAACCTTCTGCCCGGCCTGGCCTCCCGGCCTCCTCCCCTCTGCCTTAGAGGAACTGCCACCAGGAATCCGTAACCTTATTTGGTCCCATTACTAACGATGTGGCCACAAAGGGAGGCAGGTGGTTTGACCTGGCCGCTGCGCGACGGTCCTGCCGCACAGCTCTGTTGGTCCACTCGCTCGGGCGTATGTTTAGTCCTGTCTGGACCCTGACTTTGTTTATTCAGCATGCACGAGTGTTGTGGATGTTGTGTTTGACGTCGCGCTAACAGGATGTTCATAAATATTCAGTTTGTGTGTTTAATCGCCAGTGATTTTTGTCTTGTCTTTACACATGGACAACAGGGAAGTGTAGAGGTGGTACACACCTGTACAAGCTGTGAACAATTATCTAGTTCAGCGTTTCCCAAACCTCTCCTGGAGGGCCCCTTGTCCTGCATGTTTTAGATCTCTCCCTGCTTCAACACAGCTGATTCAAATGATCAACTCGTTATGAGCTCCTGTAGCTGCTTACTAACAAACTGATCATTTAAATCAGATGTGTTGGAGCAGGGAGAGATCTAAAACATGCAGGACAAGGGGTCCTCCAGGAGAGGTTTGGGAAACGCTGATCTAGTTGAAACTAGGACCAAAGGCAGTTGGAGAATGGCATTTTCATTTAGGTTATGTTGTTACCTGTAAAATGGGAACTCCACAGTGTAGAAACACTTTTGCTTGTATTCAAATTATTGCAACTATTATGAACCTGACACTGCTGTTAGCTGAATTTCTATGTTGATTCCACATTAGCTAAGCATGCTGATGCAGTAATTGCTAAAAAAAACGCATTTTTACAATTCAGAATGTCAGAAGGTGCTTTACAGGTAGCATAATGGATTTTCCAGAGGGAATCAAAAAACAGAAAGACCCAGGCCAATTGGGGAGAAACTGGACAATTAATCTATGACCCCAGAAAAAGGCAGACAAGAAAATAGTGTTAACATAGAGATTCACTTAAAAGGCATCAGTTAATTACTGATTACCGATCAGTCACCTTACCTGATCACTTACCTGACTTGGCATATTATTTTGCTTGTTGTTGGAGCATGCCAAATTGTCTCAGGAGCAGGGAACACTCATAATGGTTTCTTACTTTCTACCCCTGAAGCATTGTGATGCAGCAGTGGCCCCTTCCAGGGAGTGAGTAGAGGTTCCTGAATTCTGACTTCCTGCAACAAGCGAGTATTTCTGTGATCTCAGTATGAGCCCTCAAAGCATGTTTGGTTGGCTGTCTTGAACCAATTAAACCATTTATCATTTACAAGAAATTAATTTCATAATATTTCAGCTGAAATGGACAGTGATCTGTTCAGAGCGGCTCTCTGCCACCACTCCCCAGAAGGCATAGTGAGATTTTTTAGTTGCTTTCCTCCTATTCCAGTGTGAAATTCCTTCAGGCGTCTGTAGCTGACTTCAGTTGCCATGAAATTGGTTGCAAAGTCATGGAAGAATTTATCTGCTCATTTTGCTGATTAGTCCAAAGTGAAAATGAATACAGGGCAGCAGTATAGCATAGTAGTAAGGAGCAGGCTCATAACCTGAAAGGTTGCTGGTTTGTTCCCTGCTGGGGCACTGCTGCTATACCCTTGGGCAAGGTACTTAACGCAGAATTGCCTCAGTAAACATCCATCTGTACAAATCGATAACATGTAAAACTTGTAACCTATGTAAGTGACTTTGGAAAAACGCATCTGCTGAAGGATAATGTGAATGGAAATGAATAAAGGCTCTTAAGTGTGGATTCCTTAAAGGTGGGAAACAACACATACATTTATAAAACTGTGGTTGACATATGCTTCAAGTGAGGCTATTGATAATACTGATGTACCTGTAACTTATTTGCTCAGTCCAGTGGAGAAACTGTTAAATTGGCCATTGGATGTTTATTCCAGAGCTACATTTCAGACAAAACCTGACAAGACAGCACTCCACCCTCCTTTCCCACAATGCTTTGCTTCCCTTCTTGCAAAGGACTACATTAAAGAAACGGCAGGGGTATGACCAGCAGGATGCTTTTTCTGTCTCCTCTCGGTCTGAAGTTAATCATGACGTGCCTGCTCACCCAGGTTTCCCTCCACTCCAGATCATTTGTTACAGACAGCAAATAAATGCTCCTCCACAAACAATATACTCCCCTAATAGAGGAAATCATTACGGCTATCACACGGGCGTGTTGACAGACATCTTCGCTCAGTGAAAGTGGGAAGCTTTCCTGCAAAGAGCCTTTCTGAAATGAGCCGTAAGAAAGCGGAGGGATTTGTTGAGTCCTTGCCAAAAAACTCCATCCATTGAGTTCTCACTTGAGCGTGCCACACACACACACACGCTCTTACACGCTCTTACACACACCTTGGCACTGAGCCATGTAAGGCAGCAATCTGTGTTTCACAGGATGTGTATGCCTAACATCCCAAGGGTATGACATCACAGTCTTCTTCATGGCGGCATGTACGCCTGTTTCCTGTGGTGCGTTACCAAAGGGATTGTGGGTATTTTTCCAAAGAGCTGCCTGGGGCGATGGTGGCAATCTGCCTGGCTCTGAGAGTGTGGGGGGGCCCTGAGACCGGCAGGCCAACAGAGTACTAACACACATTCCGATTGGATGCTCCCTCTGCAGTGACCCCTTTTTGGAGGAGTCAGATGTATTGTAGTGTTCACCAAACAGAGTCTGTTACAGAGATATTGTGTATTTTTCCCTTTTGTTCTGTGAGCAGAGTTCTGCAGAGAGTCTTAGTCTTACTCTAACCGTGCCTGACACTAAACTTCCGCTCATGTTGTTGTTACTGCTGATTTCTGTAATTGGCTTCAGCAGTCTTAGCCAATTCACTAAAATATGCAGAGTAGTTTCAGTTTATGTCTCACTCTGCACCTCTGTCTCCTGTATCTTTCCATGTAGAAGGGATGAGGTTGGGAGCTTTTAAGATCACTTACGGTTAAATTTTTATAAACTGCTGATGCTCATTGATGTTGTACCACAGACAAACGGGGTGAAAATGGCTGAAAATCAAAGGCAATATTCTTTGTTAGCTTAATAAATGCTCTACAGACACCATAGGGAGTAAACATGTTTCGTCATGGGCATGCTCCAAGCTCCAGTGTTTGGGTCTTTATCTCTTTGAGCAGAATGGAAACTGTACTGCTGGTTCCGCTGAAGTCTTTCCTACATTTGTAAACCACTGTTTTTTCCTCCACTACAATTGCATTGCACTTGGCAGAAACTGTGTCAGAACAGTGGATGCCCAATTCCAAAAATACACTCTTATTTTGTTTTTAAAAATTTTATGGCTTACAGAGGGTCAAGCAGAAAGAAGCAGTCAAAATAAAACGTGATAAAATACGCTGTGACGGACGATTGTGAAATACGATTGTGACGGACCACAGAGGAGAGTGTTAACTCCACTATCCTCATTAGTGGTGGATACAGAAGCAAAGAGAGAGAGGGAGAGAAGGCAGGAGAGAGAGAGACAAGAGGGAGAGAGGGAGAGACGGTGAAGCATGCAGGAATTGCATACCGGCGCTTTGCACTAAATAGTTTATGTCGCGTGCCATCTCGGTCCGTCTGCTGCTGCTTCGCGCTGCTTGCACGGTAACCTGTGCCTCTCTCTCTGCACGGTGGGCCTTTGCCTGCCGCCCAAGCCTCCGTTTCAAAGAGCCGCCAGGGCCGTCTGTGTTTTTTAACATGCTTTCATTTCGTATACATACGAAATCTGAGAGCAGCCGCTTTGTTATTGTAGGGCTGTTTTTTGTATGGGTGGTCATAAAACAGCCAGGCTTCATCAGTGTGGTGCTCATTATGCATCCATGAGACCACTTCATAAAACTGACAGCTAAACACAGAAATAGATGGTCCCAAATGATTAACCGTAACATTGAAAGTCCACTATCGTCTTTGCGTCAAAATTCAGAATAATCCCAAGAAGGAAGTATTTGCATTCTACTCACCCACTGAAGCTATATGATAGACTCGATACCATTTCCATGAATTGCCGGGTTAGTTGAATGTATTGACTGTGGTATGTTTCAGTGCAAACCTGGACACGGGTGGAGAAATGGAGTTTTTGGTTTCATTGGCAGCAGGTTACATAGACCATTTATTACAACTATTTGTATGTAATGAATGTAATGATTCATTTTAATGTAATGAATGTAATGTAGTCCAGCAACACATGGCGCTATGTGTTGTGAGGGGTGGAGGCCTGTTTTGTTTTTTGTTTTTTTTTCTTCAAGGTACAGCATGCATTTTGAATGGCTATTCCTGAGGTATTAACAATTTCATATTTGATTGTGCTCAAAAAATGGGTAAAAAATATCACCAAGTCATTCTTTGATCACATTTTATATTTGGTACTGTTTTCCATTTTGTAATCTGTGAGTGTATTCTCAGAGGAATGATACCAGACACCGGATGTCTGATATACGAGCATCTGGTCTGCATCTACGTTAAGCCATTGATGTTAGGAATAAGGTTCCCCACACTGCCCACCAAGCCTTTCCTTTTGGAGGTGCGCACAGGCCTTTGAGCACTGCTTTGCTCATAGATCACCATTATGTAATCCCAGATGCCATTTGCTCCATAAATCCATCAAAGCCGTATTAAATCGAGAATTGTTACATCTGAGTCTGTCAAGAAGCCTTCGAAAACAATGGTTATTGTTTACCAGAGGGATTATGAAAGCATGAAGGGTACAGACTGTACCGTGCTCCCCTCCCCCCCTCCACCCTTTGGCTGGGGCTCTTTGGCAGAGACCCACTGCGTGTGGGATCCACTGATCTGCATCTCCATGGTCCCATTGTTGCCCTCTTTCCGTGTAATCTCTCTGCATGGCTTCCTCTCGGTACTCCTGGTTGCTTTTATACAATTATGAGTTATGTTACATTACATTATTGTCATTTAGCAGACACACATATCCAGAGCACCTTCCATAGTTATAGTTTTTACATGTTATCCGTTCATACAGCTGGATATTTCCTGAAGCAGTTCTTGCTTAAGAACTTTGCCCAAGGGTACAGCAGCAGTGCCCCAGCGGGGAATTGAACCAGCAACCTTTTGGTTATGAGCTCCGCTCATTACCTCTATGCTACACTGCCACCCTTTTTTGCTGTAAAAAAATAAAAAGAAAGAAGGATCACAAGTGGGTCTGCCCTGCGGGATTCGTATCAAAGCATCTTCTAGCAAAACTTTGTTAAAAAAGGCGAAGTCGGCAACAAGATGGCGTTAAGCGGGAGCTGCCGTCTCCTCTGCAGTGGCGAGCGAGCGAACCGGTGAGACAGCACAAAAACACAACCGCGGGGTCCCTCTGCGAATTCCAGCACGACGGCGCCCGATTGTTCAGCAGCCGCCTCATTTCCAACTTTTAATTGGCTTTGTTGCAGGGGAAGGTCTGAAATTAGGAATGTGATGTTCCTGCTTGAGATCAGCACTGCGCCCATTTAAAATCCCTCCCAACCACAGGGGGTAAAAATAGAAAGCCGCTCCAGACGCAGCGGTGTGACGTGGACGTAATAAATGAATTTCAATGGTTTCGAATAATTCTCCCCCTCCCCCTCTCTCCCCCTCCTCGCCAGCGATTTAGTTAATTGTATGAAATCCTTGTGAATAGTTTCTCTGTTGAGTTGGGAGGAAAGAGAACTACACATAATGGACTAATACGTAGCACCTGAGTAAGGTGACTCAGCTACGATTAAGGGCGGCTTGCTTGCATTTCAGACTTCAGATGAAGGCTTTTTTGACAATCTGGCCAGTTTTCTGAGCTTGGGTCTTTGACATCATGTGCGGTCCTGTGTTGCATGTGTTGAACTGTCTCCTCAGGCAGGTGTAGGTGTGGGAGGGGGGGGCTGCATCTTCCAGATGATGTGTGGGTAAAGTTCCCGTGTACGGGTACAGAGATCCCTCACCGCACAGGGCCTGCCTCCTCACACACACACACCCGCCTGCGGGGGCACCAGCCTCCTCTTCCCCTCTCAAGCTGCTTCTCCAGCTGTCGCGGCTTTCAGATCCACACACACACACACACACACACACACACACTCTCACACACACACACACACACAATCTTCCTCACTACCCAGAACTCCATGGAACCGCTCTGCCAATGTGTGCAGCGTGGGCTACAGAAATGCAGGGCTTGTACATAAGACAGGAAGGATTTTATAGATTCAGTGATCTTTATGCCGTTTATGCTGAAGTGGACTCAATGAATGCAATGAGCCGTCCAGTTGATTTCGAGATCAGTGCATGATCCATTAAAACACAACCATGGAATGAGATGTAATGTCAGCGACTCTGTTGCATTTCAGTATCAATTATTTGGATTTAGAGATGAAGAGAATTATTCAAATTATTCACATGAGTGACCATTTTCAGATCACTAATTGGGGTCTTTGATCGGAAGATGAATGCTTGTTCATTGATGAAAAATTAAGGTAAAATCAAGTCTGGGTTGTAGTTCTCGTCATTGTCATCCTTTGTGAATGAGAGCCCAGGAACCTTGGCAAACAGTGTAACATTGACATTATTAATTTCCCTGGCTGCAAGTCTGAGTAAGTGCAGATACATTTGCAGTGAGTGACTTTGGGAAGAAGTCCCAGAGTGTGGTGCTAGGTCTGGCACATACTCTGGTGTGTTGGGTGACGATTAATTGATCCTGGTGAGCAGGTTGAAGCTTTACTCTGCTCTCATGGGGGACCCCTCCATCTGTTCCTAAGAGACACACCATCCCATTGCAGCATGCTGGAATAGGCCAATTAATGTTCCGGTGGCTTCTCCACCCAGTGTGTATGTCTGCATGGAGCGCAAATTGGCTAAAATGTAGCATGAGATGCACTGGTTCTGTTCCCACAAATAAGATCCAATGTCTGATTCATAGGTGTAATCCAAAAAAAGAATGAAATGGTGGAGCTAACCACATGGCAGGCTGGGGCTATGAGCACAGCAGTATGAGACTACGAGTGAGAGAAAATGCTGAGGTCAATTGGACCCAGTCTAACTGTTGCGTCCCCTGCTTTTTTTCCCTGTAGCTCTGGAGCGGAAGATCTCCATGAGGCAGAGCCGAGAGGAGCTGATCAAACGGGGCGTGCTCAAGGAGATCTTTGAGAAAGGTAAGAGGCGAGGGTTCTTTTGCTTGTGGATCTTTTATGGCTTGGTATTACACAAATCCTTTTGTGCCCCAATTGAACGCCAGATTGGCAAATTCAGATAGCCCGATGAAAACTTGCGAAATGGTTAACCCTGGTCTATTAGGAGCCTCTGTGGTCTTTTGGCTGTGCACCTGCAGCCTGGTTTATTTCGCTCAACACCTAGGCCCTCAGATTACTGCCGAACTGCTTCTTCCATAGCCAGTGCCAACTCGTCCTCCTCCTTCTAAGATCCCCCCCATTATAAAACCTGCATTTATTTACATTATTATACTGATATACAGTACATCTGTATATCTACGCTATGTGCATCGTGTAGTTGGGGGAGGATAAGTCCTCCAGTTGAAAGCTTGTGTGGAGCACCACTTCAGAAGTGGAAAGAGATGAGAGGGGCAATGCCATTAGCTTCAGCGCCTGATGGTGTGTCATGAACCTGGAGGAGATTACAGAGATGTTTTTTATTTGAAACGAGCTGTCAGTTGATCCTGCACTTCCTGTTTCCTTGTCCTGAAAGGTCCTATTTGATAAAAAGCACCTAATCCCTTAGTCATCACCTTAACCAGTGTGTATATGCATAGTTCCTGGACAGAGTTGGTTTCATGTCTAAGGATTAAAAGTACTGACTGCTGAAATATTGCTTTTTCTTTACACTATAGTTCTTTGCTGAAAAACATAACTGCTTATGTAGTTATAGAAACCTGATTGAATGTTTAGTGAGGATCTAGGTTTCATGGTCAATAAGTGATAGAATGGACTTTGTTTCCTCAAGGAAGTCAGGGATGCGCAGATGCATTTGACATCAAGTATGAGAAAGGAGCAGTTCATAGCTTCATTCCATAGGACTGTCTAAATACAAGCTGGCGCAGCTCAGTAAGAGACATGGTCCACAGTGTAATTAGGTCCTACTTCATACTGTACCAGTATTTTTCAGAGGGAAAAGAAGGGGATGAATTCTGCAAACCTACAGGACACAAGGAGGTTCAAACTGGCATGTCAGGGCTAACATTTAGTAACCTTTCCAAAATGGTGGCAAGTTGCCCTTTAGCGGTATTATAACAGTGTTGTAGACCCTCATTAGAGATGGTCTCAGGTTTAATTGGTGTCAGTCTCCCTGCAGTCATCTTGATTGATTTCATGTCCCGAGCCCAATTTCTCAATTTATAAGAATGTAATTGCTGATTGAGTTAGTGAATTGATACACTCCCAAGCAGTTTTTATGGAGCTGCTCTCTGCAGTTATGTGTCTGTGCGTGCATGTGTGTGTGTGCGTGTGCACTTGTGTGCGCGTGTGCACATGTGTGTGCACATGACTACATGCCTGTCTGTTTTATGCTGGTTGGTTCATTAATATAATTCAATGTCAGCAAAGTAAGCAAAATACTCTCTTAAAGTGAAAGTGAGGAACAAATATAGCACTGTAGCAAAAGAACACCATATCATTCATCATTCTTAAGTTAGTTGATTAATAATAAGCTTTATTAAATTTGTATAGTACTTTTCACTACATTCTCTGAGTAGCTTTACAGATGAAAGCCAGACCGCTTCAACAGCCTCCACACACAGCACCCATATTCTGCCAGAATACTCAAGGTAAAGACAGAGAAGCAAGGATTAATTTACCAATTAACATGGAGGGGGATAGTGATATATCCATACAGAAATATACTGAACAGGGAACAAAGTCTCACCATATGATTGCTTTGAGTTGGAGAATTGAGTTGCAGCTGACTGGATGTTTCTCATTAGACAGCCTATGGCCTTGTAAGTGGCAAGCTGGAGCCACCTTTGTTTAGAGATCGCTCTGTCAAGGAGTTGAGTTCAGACAGAAATACAAAGCTGAGAATACAAATTCAGAAGGGTTTCAAACAATGTATTACCCATGTTGACAAATGGTGAGGCGAGATCAGGTGCACTGTTTGGTACGGCTGAAATATCGCTGATATTCACCCCTGTGGTTTAAAAAACTTGGGCTCCCGTTCCCTCCCAAGAAAATGCACGGATAGTGAAAATTCAGAAGGGTTGCAAAGTCTGTATGACCAATGCTGAAAAGGGAGGAGGTGAAAGAAGGTGCATGATTTGGTACAGCTGAAATCTTGCTGCCATTCCCCCCCTGTGGTTTGAGAAGCTCTGGTTCACCCCGTTTTGCGCCGCTGCTTCTCTAAACCCCAGGAGGCGAACAGTGCAAAGGCCGGTCGACAGGCACTGGCGAGCACTGCACTGGTTTTGTGACCTCTCTTCTTTCTCTGTTACATCAGACGGGACGGTCCCTGTAACAAAAGAAGACGGGAAGTTAGAAAACGGGCGGTCGCCGGTGTCCATTTCCGGCACGTTAGAGTGCGACGCAGCCGACCGCGCCTATCAGGCGGCGCTCCCCGGCCCCGAACTCATGGACGGGACCGGGACAGGGACAGGTAAGTTTGCCCCCCCCACACACTCGGGATGTTCTGCCACAGAATGGCCTCCCACCTTCTGAGAGTCTGAGGAGGGAGAGTGATTGCTCAAATCCCATTGAGGGAATTAATTATCTGTGTGGTTCGGGATCACGTTATTGCTGAACGACACAGGCACATACAGTACCAGTAAAAGTTTGGACGCGCCTGATTAAGATAATGGGAAACATGCATTCAAAGACATTTTGATCTAAAGACATAGCCTTAAATGCTTGAAATTAATTTCTTAGGCATCAGCTTCACCATTTTTATTTGTCTATGCATGAATTTCTTAATCTTAATTCTTAATTAAATGTTAATTAACT
Organism: Megalops cyprinoides; assembly: GCF_013368585.1. NCBI lineage: Eukaryota > Metazoa > Chordata > Actinopteri > Elopiformes > Megalopidae > Megalops > Megalops cyprinoides. The sequence goes on along the minus strand of NC_050584.1, from coordinate 23,547,729 downwards.
ACTTTGAAGAATCTACAATATGAGTTTTGATTTAACACTTTTTTAGTCACTGCATAATTCCATTTGTGTTATTTCATAGTTTTGATGTCTTTACTATTATTCTAAAATGTGGAAAATAGTAAAAATAAAGAAAAATCCTTCTACGAGTAGGTGTGTCCAAACTTTTGACTGGTACTGTATGTATATATGCAGATGCATATAAATATAAATAATGAGGCCTATATACATTTACAGACAGACACAGATGCATATGCACATGTATACACGGACACATGCATACACACATTTATAGACACAGCCAGTGTGATTTACCTTGATACCTTGTGAGTCCACCACTTCCTGTCATTACAACATTTCAGGTACTGTAGACTTTGAATTTGCACTGCGCCCAGGGTCAGAGTATCACAGCGCTGTTGCCGTAGCGATCGTGCGACTGTCAGATCGCAGCCTGTCACATCGGTGCAATCTCAAGGCAGCAGGCGCAGGTTTTAATGAGCTAATGCGGCAGAACGTGTCATTTTTTCTGCGGCAGGGAACGACACAGTGCTTACTAAGAGCTGTTTCATCACGCTACGCTCCCTGACATTAAAACTGCGTCAGCTGTTGTCCCCTTCAGAGGTTTTGGAGCATCACAACCAGGCGTGCTCTGGATTTACATAAACATGCAAATAAGCTAGCTGTTTTTAAAGCAGTTTCCAAATATTTTATGCACTGGAGGAATTTAAAATATTGGTCCAAACATCTATTTATAGCAGTGAATCTGTTACTACTCACAATGTCCTGACTGTACCATTGTATTGTTTTGTGTCTGTTTAGGTCATTTCATTTTAACGCTGAGAAAGAGCAATATGTTTTGTGGGACCAAACCATCTTAAATTAAACACACAGACCCATCACATCACATCACATATCGTCTTATGAGTATAATGCATGACGCAGTGCCTCATTATACTGCTTAAATTTTTAAGTGTTAGTTCTGTGTTTAGTTTCATGCAGTTTTCTGCAGGAGCATGGCAGTTGGGTGCAGCTTATCACAATGGTAGTAATTAGCCACCTGATTCGACCAATTATCTTCTTGATTGTTATTTATGCGTTTGCTTAGCGGGCATCCTCATCATAGCTTTACTTGCATTGCTTTTGTTAAACATGCTTCGCCTTACTTATCCATTAACACCTTTCCCAAGCTCCAGCTGCAACCGGATTCAGAAGCTTTAACCTTTCAGGTTACGCACCTAGACCTCGAACCAGAGCACCACAGCTGCTATGTAATGTTTGGATCCTCATGCCTGCAGTGTAGATTTAAATCAGAGGTCAGCTGACACTGGGTTTCAGAGCCAACATGATTTTTATTCTGAGGACCAGACTCAACGATTACCAATAGATGAACCTATCAATACTTTAAGGATACCTTCAAAATACTCTTGATCAGAACTGTTAACCCCTTAAGTAATGGGTGTATCCAAAATGATATGAAAGTTGCCTGCAAGCCAATCAGTAGGTAATGTTGGCAGAGGTAGCCTTGCCATGGATCACAGATCAACTTGAACTGTAATAAAAACATGCACATGCAACCCTCTTGACCACTGAAGTTGATGCGCAGTGCAGTGCAATCGTATTAAATAATTACACAAGTACAGGCATTTTGGCCTTGCCAATGCTTGAGGACTAAAGTCCGCCATTGGTAACTGCCACTATTCCAAATGAAGACTTGATAGATTCCTACACCATTTCATTTCATGCCACATCATCTGTAACCTGGACACTGCATGTTATTTGAATACAGACAGGTGTGCATATATGGCTGGATGCTTATTTAATGCTTACTTTTATTTGGTTTGAATTCTTATCCACAGTGCCTTACAAGGCTGATAATGACATGATACATATCACAGGAGCAACAAGAACAATAGCAAAGGATACAGAACAGAAAACTTTAGAATAAAGGGTCATCGCTCTGATAAACGTATCAGTGAAATGTACCGTATAACATACGTATGAATCATATTAACATGGCTGCCCAGCTTGACGGAGATCTGTGGAGATCTGTGATTTCCCTCCATAGAGCTGTTCAGGTGTCAATGCGCTTGCTCTGTAATGGGATGAAACCGCTGTTAATGGGACTGATGTGAACCGTAGCAGAGGGTCGTCTAAGAAAGGGGGAGAGGGATGAATGCTCTCGTTAATACTGGGGGAGTACAATTTAGCTCTCCTCCTCCTGGGCTTCTCGAATGGCCGTTTGGTCGGAGTGACTTGGAAGGCTGTGAGTCACACGGATGCCGTGAGTGCAGATGTGTTTGTCCTTCAAGACGTGTGTCCTGCACTGTGATGCACTGTGGGATTTGTAGTGTGAATCATCAGTGTGCCGTAAGGCTTAAACCGAGAGCCACTCCATGCTGCCTCAAGCAGATATCCTCTTTTCAAGTGGCCACACTCCATGATCCGGGCCTTGTGGAGTGGCGTGTGGGCACGGAGGCTTGGAAAGGAGCAATCGGCACAGATTAGCGCACACACATTATGTAAATGCATCGCATGATGCCACATTTGCTCAGCTTGTTTGTTGAGCCTCGCGCTGGAGCGGGGTCAAGGATAACCGATTTTATTCAAATGTTGTTTGTGTGAAGCTTTAGGGCACCCCCAGTGATTTAAGCCCATCACATTACAGGAAAGGTGACTAATAAAGACTCATCTTGTTAGTGGCTGCTGCTTTTCAGGGCTTCGGCTAATGAGAGTCACTTGGGTTTTGTAGTGATGTCCTTCATAGAATCCCTGCTAGGCTTGTATTTGGGCTTCTCCAACAAATCAACAAATCGTCAAGCAAAGATGTACTTGTTTATGGGAGTCCGTGTATCTATGACTTGTCCGGTTTTTTTTTTTTTTTTCCTTTGATAGTTCCCTAAACTCCCCCAGTCTCTGACTTCATGGCCCCTGATTTATTTTGGTGATGGAAAAGGCCTTGCTCTCTCTTGAAAAGGGTGTGTGGCACTCTGAGCAGCAGCAGTGGTTTTGTGTGTGTGTGTGTGTGTGTGTGTGTGTGTGTGTGTGTTCATGCCTGTCTGACATTTTATAGATTAAAATGTGTGTCTTTGTCTTGTGTCCATATGTTTGAGCTTTCAGAATAGACCAGTGTGGTAGTGATGTATTTGGGTGGGTTTGTAACAGCTTATATCATTGATAGACAGGAATATATATTGTGTTTCATATTGTGTTTTAGTGTGTAATGAGTTTCTCAGGTCAGACAGCAGATGCATAGAACTGTGTTTGTGTGTGTGTATGTTTGTCTGTTTGTGTGCATTAGCTTATGTATGAGGTAGACAGGATTGTATGGCGGTTTTATATGTAGTATTTCTCAGGTCAAACAACAAATACACAGAGCTGTGTGAGTCTGTGTTTGTTTGGGAATGTATCTGGTGATGGTTGTCTATAAAAGTGTCCAGTCATTCACCCCTCGCCACCCATCCACCTGTGTACACACATCATCTCACCTCCAGGAGGTAGTCTTTAAAGAGCCCCCCCCCCCCCACCCCCCCACAGCTGCAGGGCTTGATGTTGGTTTTGTGTCTTTTCTCCCCCCTGCAGCTTCAGTGGAGTTCCAGACGTCCATCGAGGGCGGGGTCTGTCCGCAGGACCACTCCATGAAGCCCCCCTTGGTCCTGCCCCCCAAGAAATCGGTGGCCTTCGCTGGCGACGGTCAGGACACGCCCATGAAACAGGCCCCATTCCACAAGCAGCCCCCCGCGCTTCCCCCAAAACCCTTCTCCAGGATCCCCAATCACATCGCCGGTGAGCCCTCCGAGTCCCTCTCCATTTCTTCATTACTTCGTTACATTACATGCATTTAGCAGGCTCTCATATCCAGAGCGACTTCCAGCACAACAGAACATAAGCGCATTCATTCAATTTAAACAAACAACAGTGTGAGGCCAGGCTAACAACACTCCCAGACCAGTGAGTATGAGCATAACACTTTGATCCCTAATACAAGTTAACTTGTGCACAGAAATGCAAAATACATAGCAATAGTACATGTCTGCATCGGAAGATGGGCAGTGATTCTGCTAACCTGACCTCTGTGGGGACTTCATTCTACCACTGAGGTACCAGTACAAACAGGGATTGTGTCTGAGAAGAGCGACACCGTCAGGGGGGGTCCCCCAACATCACATCTCTAAAATATTGGGAAATATTATCCACAAACATTGATTCAGTCCTTATCCAGTTACAGGAGATGAAATACTGTGGCCTCTCCAAGCATAACTCAGTTGTCTTGAGTCATGCTTTCTGAATGGAATGTATATAGTGTACATGTATTGTACATCAGTATAATAATGTAAATAAATGCAGTTTTTAAAACGGAGGGGGTTTTAGAAAGGAAGAAGACATCTCATTGGGTGACGAACTCCCAAACCAAACTTAACATGCTATGAATGACATCAGACCATGTTTCCAAATGGAATCTTTGCTTCTTATTGATTTCTATCCTTCCAAGTAGTTCAGTACAATAGAACAGCAGTGCAGGATTTGTGTTATATAGCCATCCGCCTGTATAGTACTGTTTATTGTGTTTGTGTGTGTGTGTTTGTGTGTCTGTGTGTGTGTGTGTGTGTGTGTGTGTGTGTGTGTGTGTGTGTGTGTGTGTGTGTGTGGGGGGGGGGGGGGTTGATGGTGTCGTAGGGGGTGGACGTCTCGCTCTAAATGTGCAGGGTCCGGGTAGAAAGGCTGCAGTGTATGAGTGGTCCCACTGCAGGCCGGAGGTGACAGATGCCCCCGAGCAGCCTCCGCACCTCCGACAGGAAGGGGAGTCATACTGCTCTAATTCTCTCCGTTAACAGATCCACACTCTGAGTCCCCCCCCCCCCCCCCCCCAGCTGGATGTGTGGAGGTTTAGTAAGGGACTTCTTAAGGGAGGGGAAAATTCCCTTACTGTTAAGATGATTTTTTGATGTGCATCCAAGATAAGGACTGAATTGCAAGCCTTGGCTGGATTCGGATGAAGGAGTGTGCGCTTATCGCGCGTTGAAGGTGCGCTAAGATGCAGTGCAGTGTTCCCGGTCATCAGGGACAGGCCTTTATCATGAATGCAATGATCCTTCACGTTTTCAAGGTCATGCTAAATCTGCCAGTCGGTCTCTTTAGGTACTGGGCACCTCTAACACACATTTATTTGGACAGGCTCCAGTTAGTAACGGATCCAGAAGCACACAGTGCTATTGAAGTACACAGGTGAACCTGGTCCTGTGAAGTACACAGGACCAGGTTCTAGTTTGACTAGTCTAGTGCTGCCTTGTGTAGTTTAGTGTTTTTGAGTGTGAATGCAGTGTGATTCAATGCCTCTGTGTACATGTGTATGTAGATGTATGTCTCAGATTATTTGTCTGTGAAAATTAATAATGTTTCTATTCAAGTGTTGAAGCCTGTGTCTGTCTGAAGCTTCCTGTGTGTAGGAGACGGTGTGCTTGTGTGTACGTATGTGCATGTGTGTGCGTGTGTGTATGTGTGTGTGTGTGTGTGTGTGTGTGTGTGTGTGTGTGTGTGTGTGTGTGTGTCTAAGAGGGTGTGTTTGAAGGCCCCTGTGGTTGTCAGAAGGCGTTTGTCTCTCCCCCACAGACTCAGGACAGCCCATCAAGCTGCCCTGCATGCCGGGGAAGCTGTCCCCTCCTCTACCTCCCAAGAAGGTGATGATCTGTGTGCCTCCCGGGGGCCTGGAGTCCTCCCTGTCCACCTTCTCCCAGAAGTGCCCGCCGCAGCCCCTGGGCCCGCACCACGGCAGCCTGCTGCCCTCCCACCCCCACCCGCACCAGCTGCAGTACGGCTCCCTGCCCATCCCTATCCATCCACCCAGCCGCGTCATCGAGGAGCTCAACAAGACCCTGGCCCTCACCATGCAGCGGCTGGAGAGGTGGGTGCCGCATGCGTCTGCAGGGGTGGCCCGGGGGTGTGCGTGCATGAGTTTATACATGGTCACTTTTGAGAGACTGAGAGCGAGAGTGAGTGAGAGAGAGTGTGAGTGAGTGAGTGCGAGACAGTGTGTGAGCATGTATATATATTTTTGTGTTAATGTTCACATTTGTGTTTGTGTGAGCATGTGCACATGTTAGTATGTCTTTGCGTGTGCACGGGTTTACATGTGAGAGAAATGCATCAGGCGTCCCCTTTGGGAGAGGGGAGCACCTGTGCCGGTTTTGCAACGGCAGACTCAGTCATCTGTTTCAGTCAAGCCGCCTTTTTTTTTAAAATATTTTTTAAACTCCACTGAGGAAAAAGCGCACAGTGTTTCCTGTTTGGGGAGCTTTGCTGTGCCTCTCTCTGGAGCCCTATCAGTGCGCTGCATGTGGGAGTGAGGGGATTAGGCATGCGGAGCCGGCCCCAGCCTCCGAGCTCTTCTCCTCCATTTGAAGTCTGTCAGGACGCCGCCGAGATAAGTGCAGCTCGGGCTAAGCGCAGCGGCACTCACTGATATGTGCCAGATGAAAGGGAGGGGGGAAGAATTATGATTAATTAATAAAGTTGGCTGATCACTCAGAAGCTAATCAGGAGGCTGCAAAATTGGGGATTGTTGGAGAGATCAATCGCTTGCGTCGGAAAGTAACTTTCGGAAGAAGAGTGGGCGTGAGGAGTTGTAAACGCGCGTGCCCGCGGGTGGTTTTAGGGTGTGCTTTTCTGTTTTCAGGATGACTCTGGTGGATTTCATGCGGCTTCCACGTGGTACATTGTCTCGTGAGATAAGTGTTTTGTCGTCACGGAGAGAGTTTTGATCCATTGATGTGAGGGCATCATTAATAAGTCATGTCTTTCATCTTGGCTTGTTTGCGTCTGCCTAACTGCTGTTTGCCAGTTGGTTGCAATTGAGGTGTTTTGCACCTTCAGTGAAATCTGCCATTGGGGGAAAAACTCTGGCCTATATTCCTGGTTGGCAGCGTTTTGGTAATAATTGAGCTTGCTCAGCGCTAGGGATTTGTGGCTCGGCTACGTGCCGCCCATAATTCCAGCACATGTGACATTTCTCATCATGACAAATAGTCTCTCAAAGAAGCCACCAGTCCATTTGACCTGGTAGCTATAGCAGCGTTCACCTTTTATGTAATAGCATGAGTGTGATGTACACTTTGTACACTTGATGTACACGTCTTTTTGAACTGTCAGTGATTTCAGCTTGGCGGGGTTTTTTTTTACTGGAGCAGGGGTGTGAGCTGCAGCTGGTTTGAGCCTGATCTGAGCCCCGTCATCCAGTGAAAGGTCAGCTAAAGGTCACGGCCCTCTTAGTTTGCCGCTGGTGGGCGACCTTTGCTGGTGCAGGGAGACGGAGCTAATCGGGTGGAGCTGTCCAGCCAGGGTGCCTCAGTAAATATCCAGCCGTATAAATGGGTAACATGCTGAAATAACTGTAACCTGTGATGTTACAGTTACAGATGTGTGACGGTGAGCAGCCGTCAAAGAGAAGCACAAATGCCACCATCCCAGAAGGTGGAGTCGATTAACATCATCTCACATTCTTGTCCTGCTTGAGTTAGCTGTGCCGTCAGATTGGGAAGTCCTAAATGACAACCCCACAGCAGTGTGAAAGGGTGGCAGTGACCGGTCGCCACGGTTTTTGTAAGAAAAGCGTAACTCAGGTTATGTCCACAGAGCTGGTGCCCTGTTGCACTGCGCTCACTTGTGTGGAAGGAGATCAGAGATGAAGTTTGGCGTGTTCCGTAATCTCTTCGGAGCAGAATACAGATCCTTACTTCCTTTTAACAGCTGGCCCTTACGCAACTGAAAACTTCATGTTGGCTCAATGTTCCCCCCCCCCCCTCCCCTTTTCGCAGTCCAAAAGGATGCTCATAAGCCTCTCTCTCTTCTCTTAGGTAACCGCATCATGTTAGGTAAGATGCAGCGCTGCACTGAACATGAGCCTGCAGTGGTTCTCTCCAGACTCTTGCGTAACGGCCACGTCACGGTCTGCAGCGACGCTGATAAATTTGCGAGTTTGTTGCCTCTCAGGGCAGGAGCCAGCGCCTCTGCCGAACGCGCAGACGGGTCACACATTCTGTCCCTTTTTAGCGTTAGTGGTGCTTTCTGAGTGCTGTTACCAACTCCATTTCATTATAAAAAAAAACCCCACGTTTTGGAAGCTTCTTAGCAACCTTTTAGCATTTCGTTTTCTGAGCTGCCTCTCTTATCCAGAGTGAATTACATAATTTGTAGTTGGTACATGTTATCCATTTATACAGCTGGATATGTACTTCAACACTAATGGGCCACCTGGGACTCTGAGAGGCAGCCTTTGGGTTATGAGCCCTGCCCCTTAGCATTTGGTCACACTGCTGCTTTTAATCTTAAATCTCTTAGAGCACAAATACATTTCTTATGCACACACTGTTTTGTAGATGTTTAAGTAATGGAATAGCACCTGTCCAGAAAACATGCTGTAACTGTCCCTGATAGTATGCTGTTTTCATATATCGTGTGAAAATTAATGGTTCATTTGCAGATTAACAAAGAGCATTTTGCGTCATACCTGTAAGGTTTTATTAGTAATCACTTGGTTAATCCCAAAGCTAAATCACGCCGGGGCTCAGCTCAGAAGAATCCCACCTTTTTGGCCACGAAACAAACCTGATGCTTTTAGCAGTGACGTCTGCAAATCACTGAAGTAATTCATTAGAATTTGAGACTACTGCTGCTTTCAATCACATGCACACTTTTTTAGTTTCCAGGGATATTCCATCCAGCTTAGATAAAAGTAATTCAGTGCTTGAGCTTCCATTCATGTCTTTAATAGAACCCTCAGGCTAAGATGTGTCAATGCAGTTCAATACCAGGAACATTAGGGAACTTTCGAGTTCACATATCGATCCGTGACATCACTCCTGTGCCCTGTATTGGATCGCTGATGTAGGCATGTGCGGAACGCGCCCCTCGCGATCAGTTGTTCTGATTAGTCAGGCTATGGTGACTGGCTGTTTTCTTCCCCCAGCGTGAGTCACCTGGCCCACAGGGGACACCTTAAGCTTTACAACTCAATATGAGGCGCGGGCGGAAATAATGAAGCAGAGATATGAAAGATTCCCTCGCCTCTTTGTCAGTGGAAGGAACGCTCGTTTGTGACACGGTCGCGGTCCCAGGTTTCTCCTGATAGCTGAAACAACATCCCCCCATGCACAGAGGCAAGTGCTGCTCTGGGTCGGCACCGCCTCTAATTGGCCCAGAGCTGTGGCTCGGGAGGCCCAATCGTACGAAGCCGTCCCCCCCCAAAACATTTTAACAGCTGATAGGTTGGGCATGGCTGACTTGAAAAATCCTCTGCCAGGTTGCCTTGGCATGTTCATACATCACAGCGGGTCTTTGGTTGATACCGTAAGGCCTGAAACACTCTCTAAAACTTGGTAATTTAAAACAAATACCCTGTACTCCTCTGTCAAGTAACTTTTGCTTGTACTGCATATGCTGTGGCCAGCACAGACATTCTTTCCCTTGCTTAGTGGTGATAACGTCTTTGTTTTTGGGCTAGCTGTTTTGTATATTCAACCCAAGTTATTGCTTAGTAGTTATGAATTTTAATGAAATATAAAAAAATATACAGACAGCTGCATTGCTAACATACAGAATTTCTTAGAATAGACAGAGCTGTATACCGTGGAGCATAAACTCACTCTGTATTTCTTGGTAAGATTGGTCTTACAGTAAATTTCAAGTACTCTGCCTTCCTTCCTCAACCACAGAGGTACTAAATTAAGTTCAAGCCCAGGAGGTGTAGCGTGTTGTTGTTGTTCTGCTTCCTGTGGACTTCCCCTTGTTTATATAAATGTCTCTGTGTGACGTCTCCAGGCTCTGTGATGATCAAGATTATGTTAGTGTTGCCGTGTCCTGGGTGACGCAGGTTGCTCAGTAATAGGACTCTGTCTCCTGTCTTAGACTCGGTGGGGGGACATGTCACCTTTTGTGCCTTTCTCTTTTGTGGGCTCTGCAAAGATGAGGGCTGCGATCTGGCTGGGCAGCAGAATCAGTGCATTTCCTCCAGTGCTTGATGGTGTGCTACTGCCACAGTAGCTGCAGGCCTGCGCTGTTCTCCGCTCGAGAGATGTCCTACCTCCTCGTCCCTGTCTGTCATCACAGTGGCCACCTCTGCTGCTTTCTGTAGCCCTTCCACAAGTTCCCTGCTGTCACGCTCTGGAGTCAGAGGGAGGGGTGGCAGGGGGGAGGATATGGACAAGACAGAGCAAGGGGGACTTCTGCTGTAAAGAACTGCAGAGCCCTCATTCGGTCCAGTCTAATTTAAAGCACAGCGGCTTTCACAAAAGCGCGGTGTCATGAGAGTGTGTTTTACACGGCGCGCCTTCACTGCTTTAATTGACTCCCTGCCCTGATTGTTAATTGCGCTGTTTGATCTCCGTTCTCGCAGCGGAAGCTCCTGGCGGAGAACAGGCAGAGCTCAGGCCCGGAGGTGTTTGCACCAAACACGGTTCAAACATGGTTTATATTACAGTCTGCGGTCAATTTTAGCGTTAGTGTGCCCCTCCATGCAATCAGGGAATGTTCATTTCAGGTTGAGTGTTGCATTTAGTATTGAAAGCAGGGCTGACTGTAGTTTTATTAAAGCTATCCCTTTCAATCCCAGCATTCATAGCAGCCAGGTGTAACTCGCTGAGTACAATACAGATCATGCCAGTGTGGGTAGGGAGTGTCATAGAATTAGCCCATTAGCCAGAATGCAATAATAATAACTGGGTCTGTCGTTGCTTATCTGCTTAGGATATTCCGCAGTGTTTTGGTTGATCATCCCCTCTGAGCCCTCTCTTGTTATTGGGGTATTAGTGTCACCGTTTGGACTCAACTGACATTGTCAGCCAAAATTAAAACAACCTCGTCCCAATTATTTGCCAGTCAGAGGGAATAGTCCTCACTCCTCAGTTTGCCACATGCATTTTGTTGATCTATGCTCCCACAGCTCAGTGCTGCATGCAGTCCCCACCGTGGTGATCGAGTGTGATGACGACAAAGAGAACATGCCCAACGAGTCCGACTACGAGGACCTTCCCAGCATGTACAAGGACGAAGAGGAGGAGGAGGACGAGGAAGAGGAGGAAGAGGAAGAGGATGATGACGACTCACTATTCACGAGTAAGCTTCGCTGGCACCTGCTCGAGCTTTGAGCACTTCATGTTCATCCAAGACGTTCTCAAGGCACAGATGTCCCATTGCCCTTAAATGCACTGTGTGTTTCAATAATAATGATTCAGACTTCTACATTACATTACATCACATTATTGGCATTTGGCAAATGCTCTTATCCAGAGCGATTTACATAGGTTACAGTTTTATTCATTTGTACAGCTGCATATTAACTGAAGCAGTTGTGGGTAAGGTACCTTGCCCAAGGGTACAGCGGCAGTGCCCCCACAGGAAATCGAACCAGCAACCTGTCGTTTACGAGCCCTCCTTTTTTTTATTTTTATTTTAAACTGTTATGGACACTGTTTATCCCATGCTGCCGTTCCCATGGCGGCTTGGGGCAGAGGGTCTGCCTCAGACGCACTGATGCTCAGCCACTGGCAAGTTGTAGATTTAGTTCTCCAATTCGCTCTAATGGTTCCCTCATTCCAGTGGAGGGAGGATTAATCACGTCGCTCTCCTCTGAATCCCCGCCAGAGTCCACTTTCCCCTACACCGAGCTAAAAGTCCTCTCTCTCCCGTCTCCGGTTCTGCGGCTCTAGGGCTGTTTCTCGCCCTACATACAACCCCCCTCCCCCCCCCCCATCTGTTACTTACATGTTTACTGCAAGTGCCCTTGACACACAGTGAAAACATAAGAATGCGATTGGCTACCGCTGCAAATTAGCATCAACGAAACCTTATAATTTTGCAAAGGAATTGCGCAATACTGATAAACGAAGCCATTGTCACGGAGTGTTTATGATGTGTTTATATGGAAATAAAGCCAGTCAGTCGAACCGGAGCTCATGCTGACTTACGCAGCAGCTGCTACGATGCTAAGCAGATGGTCACCTACTCTTTCATCAACCAGTTATAGCCCAGTGTCATACTTATTTGGCTGTTGTTAATTTGTCGCAACCATTTCAGTTTGAAAAACGCCTGTTGGTACAAGAGTGGCAAGAGGCCTGGACACATGGCCTCTGTGTCACTCTCGTATCTGTGTGACAGAAAAGGGCGCATGTCAGATTAAAAAAAACGCGTTTGTACGAGTCATTTGCCAGAAGGCCTTAATTGTTTACCAGTGATCCAGAATGGTTTGCATTGTGTATTCCGCGGACTTGTTTCATGCATAATTCATAATTCATCACTTGAAAATATGCCAATCCCACTGGAAATGTATTTTGTTTGCGAGGAAGCGTTTATCAGCGAGACGCAGTGGTGTGTTTATAATCATCGCTAATGGACCTCTTTCTGGCAGCCAACTGAGCCCTTTGAAGTAGTCTTGTTAGATCGAGGAGCGAAGTTTTTAATTTCAAAAAAATGTTTTAGTGCTTGTTTTAGATACTGAATAATCTTCATTCTTTACGAAGTTTATGTAAAAATGTTGACTTACCATTCACTGGAATCACATATTTATGTTATGAAATGAAAGCCTGTATTTATTATTTTTGAATCGTGGCTGGTGCAGTCTGTGGTAATGTCTGTCCTCAAAGTCTAAGAAATGATGTATCACTTTCATATGGCCTCAATTTAAGACATTTTACATGTTATAAATGAACATAATTTTTCTTTAAACAACAGCACGCAATACTTAGCAGGCATCAGGGAATCTTGCGTCTGAAATCATTATTTATTGGATGGCAGACTTGTTCAGCTGTTTTACATTCCCCACTGCTGTAATGAAATTGCTAGCATTCAGTGTGTGCTTTAATTCGATAGAGATGTTCAAAGTAACTGATGATGTGTTGAAGCCTTTTTCAATATATATTAAAGGGTAATGCAGGTGTCTGTGGCTATAAGTGATGGAACCTTAACGATGATCCCATTTCCTCTGTCTCAGAGCTATAATGAGCCTGAGAAATGGGAGAGCTCTTCACAGCCACACGAGTTATCAATGAATCAGTCACTTTATCAAAATGTGTTTGTTAGAGGGCGTTTTTATTGGCTCGTCACAAAGAGCTGAACTGATTGTGTTTTCTTGCCAGAATCTAAAAAAGAAAACAAAGCCCAGACACTGTTCCCTGGCCCTAGGAAAAAGGCTGGAAAAACAGTGAAAGAGGGAACCAGCAGTGGAGTAGAAACACAGGAAGGCTTGTAAATAAAACATCAGCTTGCTGCTTAAGTGCAGGAAGTGTTTTTGCTGTAGGGATGGCTCTTGGTGGGGCTCTGGTGGTCTATGGATAATGGCCTCCCAGCAGTGACTGAGGCGCTCATGACATCGTTTTTCCAACACAACGACGATCTGGGCTCCTCCAAAAAAACAGACAGCGTTGTGCTTACTTGGGATGTAGACTGCAGACATTTTGAAGGGTGTGTAGGAAGGGCTGTTGGGAGCAGTGATGTCAGTCAGCATGGGCATACTGGGACAAAGAATGTTTAGCAAGGGCCCTCTGGAGGGCAGTAGTGGTAGTTACTATGACACTGGCACAGAGGATATTTAGGAATGACCCTTGAGTGCAGTGGTGTTAGTCAGCATTGGCACACTGTTTTAGGATGTTTAGGAAAGGCCCATGAGGGCAGTGCTGTTAGCCAGTATGACAGTGGTACAGAGGATGTTTAGGAAGGGCCCTTGGGGGTAGTGCAGTAGTGCTAATCACCATGGTGATGGTGGTCCAATCCAGGCACGCTGGCGCTGAAGGTCTTGAGGAAGGACTCCCTGGCCATCAAGCTGAGCAACAGGCCAACGAAGCGCGAGCTAGAGGAGAAGAACATCATCCCCATGCAGACGGACGAGGAGCGGCTGGAGTCCAGGCAGCAGATCGGCACCAAGCTCACGCGGTAAGAGTCCTCCCAGCCTCTACCGCCTGCTCCTTCTTCATCCACCGCTCCTTCCATCTCCCGTGTCAATTCTCTCCCCCCTCTCTGTGACCTTCTCTCTCCTTCTCGGTGTATCTGTTGCTCTCTCTAGTGTTATCTCTCAGTCCTGTCTTTCTCTCGCCCCTTTGCTTTTTCTCCTTTTTCCTCTTCTTGCTCTCCCTCCTTTGCTCATTGACCTTCCTTTCACTCCCTTTCTCTCTCACTCCCACTCACTCACTCTCTCTCGTCTCTCTCTCCCCTTCACTTTTCCTCCCTTTCCCTCTTCTTGCTCTCCCTCCTTTGCTCATTGACCCCCCTTTTACTCGTTCTCTCTCTCACTCCCTCTCAGATGTGAGGGAGAGACCCGGGCACACAGGTACCGTAGAATACCTTCCGCCCCCAGTGGATTGTGGGAGGTTCGCTGCTAGACAGGCCTCCTCCTAGGCGTTTTCTCACAGTGTTCCCACAGGCAACACAGCGCGGTGTGGCACAGCCAAGCTTTGAAAGCAGGGGTTTGTTTTTTCAGTTTTTTTCAGTGCGAACTGGAAAGACTGATGTGGCGTAAGCCTTTTACCAGAACCCATTCCAGCCGCCTTTCCCCAGCGGGGAACGTCAGAGCGTTATCTACTGCTCCCCAGAGCCGTCATCTCCGGGGACGCGAACGCCAGATTTAAATATGATGTGGTTTTCCGCAGTTCGCTCCCGACGTGACCCGGCTACTGAAGAGAGAAAATGATGGATGTAACCTCATAATGGCAGAGGGGAGGGGGAAAAAAATGAAAGGCGTTTTGTCACCGCGGGCCAGCAGGGCCAGGCACTTTACTGTACGTTTGTAGATAAACCGCTGAGGCAAGGAGAGAACAGAGGAAATCAAATTTCTTGATTCTGTTTTTAGCTCCTTGTGAAAACAGAGTGTACATTTTAGCCTACATATATGAGACCTGAAAAGGTCTGCACACAGTGTCTGAAAAAACCCATGACACATTATTTCTTGTTTAATCTGGCTGTGGGGAAAAAAAAATAATTGCATTTATATTTATTCCCAAATTGATGGCCATTTGCACAGAATGGACTCCTTCGTCATCTTGGTAAGAGCATTACTGAAAATGGAGCTGACCTAATTTCAGGGCTGCATCAGAACCCAGCTTGCCAGAAATGTAGTGATACGGTCAAGCCTGGAATGCAGACGCATAATTTGCGCTCTCTTGAATGGGTGAAGCATTCTCTCCCCCCCCAACCCCCCCCCCCCCATCTCTCCCCCCCCACCCCCCTTTCTACCTCTCTCTCTCTCTTTCTCTCAACCCCCGCTTTGATCATGTTTTCTTCCTTCAGCTCATCATCTCCACTCTCTCTCTTGCTCACCTCTCTCTCTCTCTCTCCTCAGTGTCTCGGGCGCTCTGAATCACCCAGTATGTGTAAAATACCAGCTGTGCTGTCATCACATTTATGGAAAGTGTGTAAAGGCTGCTTGGTTGTGCTTGGATATGTCAAGAAATTAAGAGAGAAAGCCCTCAAAGACAATTTGTCCTCAACCTCAAGTACCCCCTCTGGAGTTATTACTTGAGTTGTTCCTGGCATGCATGAATCAGCACAATCAATACAATCAATCTATAATTGGTCTTTTCTCAGCTGTCTGTGATCAGATAACATTTACAATGCAGGAAATTTTAGTGTTATTGTCGTTGTTCTTTAAGCCCTCATTATAGAAGGCATTCCAGATTGTAGTTGTGGAGAATGTGTTTCAGCGTGGGTGGAAGAGTGGCCCCCGCCCTTTTGTTGAAACCATCCTTGAGGCAGATCCGCTGAGGGGTCCCCCAGGCCCGGTGTAGAGCAGGTGCTTTTGATATTACGCTTGGCGTGAAAACAGGGCTGTAAAGTTTAGTCATTTATTTTTCACACCGTTCCTCCCTGACAGCCCAGGTGAGCCGTTCCTGGCAGAGATGTATAGCAGAAGCGGGAAGGGGCTGAGGGCTGCAGGGAATACACACACGTGTTTGGGGAAACACACACACACACACACTCAGAGAAACACAATCAGAAAAACACAGAGTCAGAAAAAGAGACAGACTCACACAAACACCCCCCCGCACACATTCAGAGAAACACACACTCACAAACACCCACACACACATTTTCAGAGATACACAGACAGACTTACACAAAAACCAACACATGCATTCAGAGAAGCACACACCCAAACAAACAGAGAACACACACAAATAGCCACCATGTAGGGAAATTTTGATTTAACACTTGAAAGTGTGACTCAAGTTGGCTTGAACATTCCTTTGTTTTTCCATTTCAAACATTGTCCTGAAACCTAGAACCAGACTGAATATGAATGCCATTGGGGGAGGGGGTGTTTCCCTCCATTCCAGTGCTGCGAGACCCAGCAAAGCTTCTGCTCGGAATTGCATAATTCACCTTTCTTCCGATATACCAGAGCCTCTTTTATACAACACACCGTATGGACAATGAAAGTGAATTGAACGTGTCAGATGTTCATGTTCATGTGTGTGTATGTGAGAGAGAAAGAGACAGAGAGAGAAACTTGAGTTAACTGGCGGATGCATTTGAGGCATTAAAACCTGCATCACTCACATCACATCACAGTCACCTTGGCTCAGTGGGAAAAGGCCTGTCATTCTGTCCGCTCTCTCGCTCATCCAGCGACATCAGGCAAGAGCTCCGCTCTTCGAGTTGGCAGGAGAAGTGGCCCTCAGTGGCCAGGGCTCCGTCTGAGCGAGGGAGAGAGCCTGACGCGCTCCGAATTCCCAAGCTTGCGGCTCTTCGCTGGACTCTTAACCTCCGCACAGAGGGGAGCGTCCAGAGTCCAAATCTGCAAGGTCATGAGCTTGAAAACGAGGCTGAAAAGAGTGGTGTGACTGCCGTGCTAATCCACCTGGACAGGCACCATGGAGCGGAAGGGAAGAGCATGCTGATGTTGTTCAGACATCAGTCCCATTATCGTTTTGATGGCGATATTTCAGAATCAGGGGGTCCCCGAAGATCATAGTCAACACAGTGAGTGAGCCACATCAGAGGGGTGACATCGCTGCTATGGCAGTGGATTATGGGTAAAAGAAAACGATTTGTACACCAATGAGGTGACATCTCTGTTATTGCAGTGGATTATGGGCAAACGAGAACACCATTTGTGCACTGCTTAGGTGACATATGTAATTGCACTGGATTGTGGGTAAAAAAGAACATCATTTGCTTCCCCCTCAAAGCGGTTTGTTCCATCTAGACATACCTTTACGTTACAAGTTACATGCATTCAATTTATGTTTTATCCCCAAATATGATACATTGCAGACATGCTGATGTTGAGTTTAGGCAGAGTGTACAGAGGCCAGCCGGGATGGCAGCGTATTAAAATGAAAACAAGGCCCTTGGCTTTTCCTCGCTCCCCTCTCCTGTCAGAGTAAATGGGCAGAGAGGCCTTATTTCACTCTTCCATCTCGGAAGTGCTGATGGAGGCCCCGAGTGCGCTCTCCGAGGTCCCGCTCTGGCATCCTGCTCACACGCCGCCCCCCCGAGGGGCCGCTGAAAGAGGCGAAATCGGGGCCTCCGCTGTCATCCCCGAGCTTCGCCTCCATCTCTCCTGCTGTAAGCGTGTGCCGAATGACAGTTGCATTGCACGCTGGGAGACAAGGAGCAAAAGATGGGGTCTGACAGCCTCTCATCTCCTGCCGTGGCACTCCTGACACGCAGTCGCTCAGCTTGCAGCGTATGGACTTTGATGTATTTGATGAAGACATAGACCCTTTTTGTGTGCACTAAAGAGATTCAGTAACAAAGCATGTAGTGATTCAGCAGTGAAGCAAGTAATGAAGGTCAGGTCTATATACTTACACAGTACATACAACATTCTTGAACAACACATGTTGTACTCCCATTTTAAACAGTAAATGCATTAAACGTTAAATGCTTTCACCATAGGCATTAAATGACCTTAAATGACCTTAAATAACCTTAAGCATAACAGAAACACATACAACTCATGTATAATGTTTATATAACATTTATATAACGTCTATAAGACGTTTCCATTGGGCGTAAAAGGGGAACTGGAAAAGAACGTGATGTTTGCAATGACACAGGCGCTCTGAGCCCGCGGTGCGGCGGCGTTGCCATCGCCACGTGCGTGTTTGCGCCGAGGAAGGAAATGACGGGGGCCCGGCTGACGCGGCGTGCGGAAAACCCGAGCGCTGGTTTCCCCCCGCCCCTCCGCCCTCCCTCCCTCCCTCCCTCCCTCCTTTACAGGGCAGGAGCATGGGCGCAGAGCAGATCGAGGTGTCTCTCGGCTGAAGGCTCCGTGCCGAAATGGTGCACAAGCTGATACTGTTGCGCGTTCTATTCTGCAGGAGGTTGAGCCAGCGGCCCACCGCCGAGGAGCTGGAGCAGAGGAACATCCTCAAACGTGAGTACCTCCCGACGCCGCCAGCCCTGTACCGTTACCTCCTGTTAGGGAAGCAAGATGAGCTCAACACCGTTATGTCCCGTTGCATGAGTGAGCGTGAGCATGTACTGTTGTATCGCCTGTTAGGGGAGCAATGGTCAGTTGGTATTGTTACATCTCGCATTACAGGAGTGAGCATGACT
This sequence comes from Megalops cyprinoides, assembly GCF_013368585.1. Classification (NCBI taxonomy): domain Eukaryota; kingdom Metazoa; phylum Chordata; class Actinopteri; order Elopiformes; family Megalopidae; genus Megalops; species Megalops cyprinoides. Next base: position 23,529,192 of record NC_050584.1, on the reverse strand, counting down.
CTGTACTGTTAGCTCCTGTGATGAGAGTGAGTACGACTCCATGCTGCTGTATTTCCTGTTACGGGAGTTAGCATTACTCCCTACTGTTATATCTCCCGTTACGGGGGTGAGTTTGACTCTGTACTGTTACAATTCCTGTGATGGGAGTGAGTATGACCCCGTACTCTTATCTCCTGTAAAGGGAGTGAATATGACTCAATGCTGTTATCCCCCATTACGGGAACAAGCATGACTCTGTTTCTCGTTTAACAGCAGATCATTGTCTGTCTATTTCTGTAAACCAATTTGTTGACGTAGGTTAGCAACACAGACACAAACAGAAGTGTTTAATGTATACAGAATGCAGGGTGGTTTTGTGTTATGAAAGTGTATCCAGTTTGCAAAATGTACAGTTAAGCTAAAATATGCATTTAAGTGTTAAGTCACAGGTCTCAGGCTTATTTTCTGATATGTATCGCCCTGAGGTGCTTTTCCAGTCAGTCGCACCACAGCGTTTCAGCATCCTGCCGCTATCAGGCAGACAGCTGTTTGCCCCCGCATAAACAAGTAGCACCCCAGATGTTAACCTCAAGGTGTTCTCAGCCCGGATCCACAGCGCCAAAGACGCTTCCATAGCGCCTTGTCTCGCAAAAGATGAGGAAATTATTTCGTGTTTTGGAGATGTTCTGCGTGCAGAAATCACACTTTGAGCAATTCACAGGGCACCATCTGTGGTTATTTTTTTTTTCCTCGCTGGGCGTGAAAGTGGGAGATGAAGAGAAGAGAAGGGTGTGTGGCCTGATCTAGTGTTTCCCCCACGTAAGTCCTTTTTCTTATAGAAGGCTGCAGCTGTGCTCACATTTTGTCAAGAAACGCAATGGGAACCCCCCTCAACCTCCCCCCAAAAAATCCCAGACCCGCTACAGTGAGGAGTTTCATAAACCCATGATTCCCTGTTCACAATGAACGCTCACTTTGCTGGTGCCTCATTAGTCGAGAGCTCCTTCATCTGATGGCATGCGACACATTTCGACACAAGGCCACAGAATTTGGAGTGCCGTCACTCTGACTGTCCAGAGCCAGCCCTTTGGGTCCTTTAAGCTGCCCTGATCTGGACCCCGGCTACAAGGAACATCTCACCCCACTGTTCTAGTGCCCATTTCAGCATTACCCGCGTCTGTCCTTCTGTGAGGGGTTCCCCCAGGGTAACGGCAAAGGATCTGGTCTCCCTGGAGGCGCAAAGGCAAAAATAAACGGCTCTGTGAAACCAGATGCGATGGCCGAGCCCCAACAGAACCAGTATGCGATGCCGGATTTTTTAACTCAGACTCCCTGTGTATTGGTGTCAGTCTTGCCCCGTTGCTCTTAATTTAGAGCAGATCCCTCGAACCTCAGGGCATCCTCATCTAATAATTAAATTGTACCTTGTCCAACAACCCACCCGAGGGGCTCTCGTGCTAATACCGTTTAGCACCAGCGGCCTCGATAGCAAGTTAGGCTCGCTTGCCCCTAGAAGCTGTTTTTCCCCCCTTTTGTATAGTTTTAAATTTAACTTAATGAGTCGCTCCTCTGTTAATGAACACGTCCTTAGAGTATCGCTGCGCACCATATGCGCGCTGAGGAGGGCGTCTGCGAGCCGTCGAGCGCGCTGCGCGGATTTAGCGATGCAAATGAGCCTGCGAAGACAGCCGCGCTCATCAGCGACTTAATACAAGTGAGCGCAGGATGGTGGAGAAGCGTGCGCTTTGGAGATTAATGAGGCGTGTGTCGAGGAGTTGGTCATGGGTGCATTTTTTCGGAGCACTGAGGGTGCCCTCCGCACCCCTTGAAGCTCTGAGACCGCGACCCCTGATTGAGAGGATCCGAGTAACCCTTCCTCCCCTGTCTTTGCTCCACAGCGAGGAACGAGCAGGAGGAGCAGGAGGAGAAGAGAGAGATCAAAAGGAGGCTGACCCGAAAGGTAGGGGGGTGGTGCCGGGGGCGAGGGGGGGTGGTGCCGGGGGTGGGGCCGAGGCGGGGGTGGAGGTGGACAGTGAGGCATACTGCCCAAACTGCTGGTACTGCAGTGTAGAGCTTCAGTACATGAGCTCATACGCCTGAGGTTCCGGGTAGGGCAGTACTCACTTTGTCCTTTAGCAAGGTACCAGCTGTCTAAATGGGCGATATATAATAATGCAGGCTGTGTACGCTGCCCTATATAAGCCCATCTGCTCAGCAATTAAATAATGTAGAAATGATAATACATGACGGCAGCTTCAGTCTCAGGTTCTTTGTCAACCAGCTGTTTGGGTTTCATAACAGTCTGAGTTTCCACAAATTATAGATCCATCAAAGTGAGGCTGTTCAAACACAGAACAAAGTCCTGGTAGGTTTAGTGATTATGCAGTCCAAAGTAAGTAGCACGGTTAAAACGCAGACTGACCAAGGCTGTGTCAGCCCGAATGCACCACATTTTGTGATGAAACCCAAATCCTTCCGTGCATTTCTGACGTACGCTGACAATGCTGCTGCACAGCTGAAATTACACTGGATCACTAAAGAGCAACTCAAGGATCTTTCCTTACAGCGTGTTTTTTCAGCATGTCCGTGAGTGACTGCCTTTACACTGAGCAAACACGCTGTCAGAGGAATTCAGCATGTGATCAGAGCTGATCTTTCCTCTAAAACCACTTGGTTAAAACGCGACCTTTGGCTATAGGCTACAGAGATAGGCCTGTAATCTGGATTTATATATTGAAACGTCTCTCATTTCCACATTTGATTGGGCCAGTCACTCCCTGTAGCAAAAATGTCCACCCCCACCCGTTTTATCTTTCGAAGACGAGCAGGGAGCAGGGCTGCCCGAGACCGTAATGGTGATGAAAATTGAAATTGAAAATTATCCGTTTACAGGGAAACTGCCCGGAGGTGTCTTCTAAACCAGAAGATGTTGGTCTTGTTTTCAGGCTCTGTGCTGTTAATTTTTTGCAGATTCTCTGATCTATATAGAGTGTGTATCAGCTAAGGTGAGCACAGTAAATGGGATAAGCCAGCCAAATGATTTTAACAGTGGTGAGTCTGTGCTTTGCGCTCAGGTTAATGCAATGAGCCTAGTTGGGGAATTGTGATATATATTTTTTTTAATTAATTTTTTTCTCCAACTCCCTGTTACAACTTTGAGCTGATGACCACAGAGAGGCTGATGTCAGATGATTTTAACATTGGTGAATCGGCGCTGCGTTCTCGCAACCAGTTCTCTCTCGGTCCAGTGCTTTGCAGTTAGTTTAGCTCAGTGAGGGGGCTTTTTTTTCCTCCTCATTACCACTGCAGGCTGATGACCACAGAGAGGCTTCTGTCAGTATGAAGCGGTCCCTTACCATGACCCAGCAGCACAATTGTCACCTCTAATTGGAGCACAGGAGTACCGCGGGTCTGCGTTGGCCAGCTTGTGTAATGTCTGCAGAGGCTCTGCGAGCCTGTTCGCACCCGGGCCAGTAGCTGCAGAGAGCGCGGCCCTGACAGAGGCAGCAGGCCTGGCACGAAAAGAAGAACCAGGCATGGTTAGGAGCAGGTCCAAGCTTCACTATAAAAGGGAGCTTTTAGAGAGGGTGACATCACAGGCAGAATACTGTAGGTTTATAACAAAAGGAAGGTGAGAGAAAAGAGGTCGTGTTTGCGTCAGTGCGCTCGTAACCCCCCGGGTGAGAGCGAGTGGGTACACTCGTTCGCAGCTTAGTGACTCACAAGCTGCAGGGTAGCGTTTTTGTCCACAAATGCATTAATAATAATGGATTACACTTACAGTGTGCTTTTCATGAACCCAAAGGCGCTGTACAGAGTGACCGAAGGAAATGAGACATACGCAGGCTAAAGAACAGGTGACAGGAAGAGACCGGTGATGCAGACGCCGAGCATGTGGTGCTGGGATGGAACAGGGTGATTGCCGTGGCTGATCGGGAGGCAGTGTAGCATAACGATAAGAAGCGGGGCTTGTAGCTGGAAGGTTGCCGGTTCGATTCCCCACTGGGGTGCTGCTGCTGTACCCTTGGGCAAGGTACTTAACCCAGGATTGCCTCAGTAAATATCCAGCTGTGTAAATGGGTAAAACTGTAACCTATGTAAGTCACTCTGGATAAGATGATAGCGATGTAATGTAATGATTGATAAGCTGAGAGACTCTTGTCATGGTTTCCACGTTGGCGGGAATTGAGGAGGGGCTAATGGGAGTCCTGCGTTTCTGTCACTCCAGCTGAGCCAGAGGCCCACGGTGGAGGAGCTGCGGGAGGCCAAGATCCTGATCCGCTTCAGCGACTATGTGGAGGTGGCCGACGCCCAGGACTACGACCGGCGGGCCGACAAGCCCTGGACTCGCCTCACGGCGGCCGACAAGGTGAGCCGTGCCTGAGGGCGGGCGGGCGGGGGGGGGGGGGGGTCGCCCAGCCGGGGGGATTAATACAGAAAGACTGCCACATACAATACAAGAACCGATCTCCCTATTTGTCTGACAGTTGGCTGTGTATCTTTCAAAATTTTATGAAAATAGTGAATAGTAAAATTAACATTGTACTTACTGGCAAATCTTCATTAAATGTGCTTAATAGTGAGGATCCCAATAATGCAGCTCCTGGCTAAGGTGTGTGCGCTGATATGACATCTGCAGGTGTGTGGCTGCAGTTCACAAGTAACATAAAAAGATCATAAAACAGAGAATGAAAATGTTAGAAGGAGGTCATGTTGAATTAAATCACAGCTTAGCTAAAGGTGGCCAAAATATACAACTCCTGTCCACTTTGCGTTGCCAGACACAGTGTTAGGTGGCCCAGATCGCACTTCTCTGCTGTGAGGTTCCTCACGTTGTGACACAGGCAGGTTTTACTCCGGTCGGTGAGGAGACGGAGGCAGGTTGGGTCTGAGTAGTCCAGGTGTGCTGGCTCTACAGTAGCAGCTCATAGTGTAGCCGTTTCCCAGCCAAAGTCACAGATTTCTAAGTGCTTGGAAGCTCGTTAGTGCATGTTGAGTGATGATAAGGCTGTTGCTCCGGGTGAGAGGACTGTTGGCTCCTTCCATTCAATCCCATTTCACATTGGCTCTTTAGTTCAATTTATTACAGTGCGTGTTCTTCATCAGACGAATACACACAAATGTAGAGCTGGGGTCCTGGTTATGAGCTAACTTGGAACTCATGCCTAGCGAAATCTGAGCTCAGCGTGCATTAATATGATTTTGTGTAATCACTGTCATCCGAGAGCCATTTAAAACGGGGCTCACGGCTCTGGTTTCCGGCCTCCCGGGTTTCATGTGATAAGGCGCACCTTGGTGTATCGGCGTCACTCCATGGTAGAGAACAGACTCTACACCGGGGGATTAAGAAACGGGAGCTGCCATGGCCAGCCACTGCCGTTTAGCTCGGTCATCAAACTGGGCCATGCAGTATTTGCGATCAGCCAATTAAGGGCCGCGGAGGTCGCCGGCGGAGTTTGGCAGCCGGGGCGCCCATCGGCCGAGCTGAAATGCTTATCAGCTCGCAGCACAAACGAGATCCGCCTCTCCCGCGGCCACGGCCAAACGCCTCGACTGCCGCGTCGGCACAAACCGGGCCCTCTCTCCCCCCCCCGAATTTCAGCGCAAGACTCTTCCTCCTTTTCTCCTCCACCTGCCAAAAGTTGGTGTGAGGCCTCCACCCTGTGGGACAGCCTGCCTTCCGTTCGCGACTTGAGCGGGATCTGAAGCACGGTGGCCGCAGCTCCTTTTGCCAGCTGGACGGACGCCTCTTTGTCTCTCCTGCTCGCAGCAGAACAGGATTATTACAATAATTCTCTTTTCCATTTTTGTTTTTTCTCCCCCCTCTTTTCCTAAGGCCGCTGTGCTTCTTCCGTTCGTTCTCTCGGCAGAAGCGTAAACATCTGCGAGCGAGCATACAGTGCTCTGTTTTTGGTCCCTCGGGACACCGTTTGGCTCTCCTTTTGTGACGTGTTGATGCCGTTACGCCAGAGCTTTGGACGCTGAACCCCTACGGTTAAAAATAAGAATCCTGGGAGAAAAAAACCTAAGTTTTTGTCCTCACACCTATCCTACAACTGCCCACTTTGTAAAACACAACAAACACCGCCACAGGACACGGGCTGCTGACCAGTTGGGTCAGATTATTTCCCCAAGTTCTGAAATGAGGTCTGGATGTTGCGGTCTGCTGCATCTTGTAGACACTGTGAATTGTACACCATCAACATGGCATCTGAACCATACAAATTAGGTAGCCAGTCAGTTGTGCTGTCATGGCTTCTGCAGCCACCTCTCACAGCATATTTGCCATTGGCCAGAGATTTCTGGAGGGAATAAGCGGCAATTTTTTTTTTCCTTTTTTCTGTAAATTGACCCTCACAGATATAGCCGTTCTTGTGGGGGTTTATGTCAGCCCCAAATGAGGTGGCAGTGATTTTAAATGATGCTCAATCAGTACATTACATTACATTATCATCATTTAGCAGACACTCTTATCCAGAGTGACTTGCATAGGGTGCAATTTTTACACGTCATTCATTTACACAGCCAGATATTTACTAAGGCAATTCCAGGTTAAGTACCTTGCCCAAGGGTACAGCAACCGTGCCACAGCGGGGAACTGAGACGGCGACCTTTCAGATACAAGCCCTGCTCCTTACCACTGTGATACACTGCAGCTCCCAATCAGTATTCAGTCTCATCAGACTGATTGAATCAATCATTCAGTAACCCTGCCACGTGGATTCTGACCTGCCTTTCTTCCGGGGTCTTGTCAGGTCAGAGAGGCTGCTTTGAATGCAATCCAGGACCTTGGCAGGTAAATGCGAAGGCGAAAAGGGCTAGGTGTGAATAATGCATGACCTTAGAGGGAGCTGAAGCAAGGTGAGCTTCGGCATCGATCTGCTTCGGCGGAGCATCCCACATCATCCTGCCCTCACCCTGTGTCCCTGTTCACCCCCCCCACAGGCAGCCATACGGAAGGAGCTCAACGAGTTTAAAAGCACTGAGATGGAGGTACATGAGTCGAGTCGTCATCTAACCAGGTGAGACAAGTCAAGAGGGAGCATCTCTGTACAAGCTAACATTTCACTGTCTCATTGAGCTCACCTTACATTATTACATTCATTTAGCAAATGCTCTTATCCAGAACAACTTTCTACACAATAGAAGATAAGTTGAATGAGCAAGTGTCAGACCAGGCTAACAACACTCCCAGACCAGTGAGTGTGAGCATAATACTATAAAAAGCCTTCCCTGAGTTAAATTGTGCAACCTGACTAGCCAAGTATACTACCATACATCAGTTACATTACATTAAATTCATTTCAGTTTGCTATTATTATTACTACACCTACTACTCCTACTCCTACTCCTACTCCACTCTCCTGCCAGTTAAAATTCTATCCCTTTACACAGTCATATGTTATTTTAAAGAATCTTTTTCCATTACTGTAAAAACAGTGTGTTGGCCTATTTTCCAGCCATTTCTAAGACTTACTGAATAGGATACCAGTGTGTTAGTGTGTTTAATTCTTCATCTCGCATACAGTAGGAGAGCATGGCCAGCACATACGTTGTGTGGATTTCTGTTATCTTATAAAACTGTATGATCTAAGCAACCTTTCCCATTTTGTGTGTGTTTTTCAGGTTTCACAGACCATAGAACTCTACTGTAATATGAGCCTGCCACATGGCCTGCCCCCCCCCCCCCCCCCCCCCAAACACATACAAAGAACCTTAAGTGCTGAACTGTAAAAGGTACCCATGTCTACAATAAGGCCACTTGTTTTTTGAACTGCCTTTCTACCCACCCCCCACCGGAACAGAGCCAGAGTATCCTGTACAGAGACCAACAGAGATGGTCAATGCTACAAAAACACACCCCTTGACACCCCCTTCCCCCCTCCCCTCCACACACCCCACCCCTGAAGGTTTGGAATCGGGGACTGCAGGTGAGCCACACCTGCTGAAGAAGAGCCGTGCTGTAATCCTCTCGTCCGTGTTTACCTGAAATCCATGCATCCTCCCTTCACCTCCACAGGAAGAGCGTGCAGGTCCTCCTGCCCCTCCCCTCTCCTGGGTGTCATATGACCACCACCCTGCCCCCCCTGTTGTTCTGTGAGCATGCGGGGCCTGTTTGGACTATATGCGGGGGTGTTCTCCCCCCCCGGAGAGGAGCACCAGTGTTTATGTGGGAGGCCGGGCCAAGCTGGAGATGGCCCAAGGTTTGGGATTCCTGTGCAATATTGTCCCTCCGCTGCACCCCCTAGCGTATCCATGGCTCCACCACGTGTCTGCTCTGCGTCGGAGACAAGCGAGAAGCTGTATCTTCATCTCACTAATCCTCCTCCTCTTCCTCCTCCTCCTACTCCCACTCTGCTACCAATTACATAACGGTACCAGTAATGTGTATCTACTACTAACTGTGAATCCAGAGACCATGCAGACAGCTGTTTGCATTATTTTCAGTGTGTATTGTTTCTACTTAGTTCTTACAAAGACATTATTTTAACTACAGTGGTGCTTCTGCACTGACGTGCTGTGAAACGTGGTTGAAAGGAGAGCACTAAAAAGCTACAGATGGAAAATGTATCGGTTCGTTAACCGTTTTAGGTGATAATTTTTTACGTTCCTTTTTAAAATTATTTTAATATTTATTCATTGCTCTTTTTTTAAAGCTACTCTTAATTGTTAGAGGAACATGCACTGTTACACATGCCGTTGTTAAAGTGTGCAAGGGCAAGACTGAGCGGGAGGCAGGCCGTGGCCAATATCGATCTCAGTGCAGAGCTGGAGCAATCGCCCAGGGACTCTCCTCACTCCCCCCCCCCCCCCCCCCCCCATTCTCCTCACGGTTCATTGTGTGATTTCTTTTATGAGACTCATCGTTTCACGATCTGAAAGGGGCCCTGTGCAAATGGCCTCTTCAGCAGCGACCCATTGTAATTAATAAATCTCGCCGCCCGCACTATTTCCACAATCAGCAATACACTTTAACTGTAAATAACTAGAAAGTCAACTATCAAAGTAACAAATGTGGGTTTTTTTTTGTTTCTTTTTGTTTTTTTCCTTCACGGAGGCTATCTCTGAAACATTTTTTCACGTTGTGTTTGATGTGTTCTTTTTACAGTTTGCGTTTTAGGTTGTCAGAGAAAGTATCATCAGGAGGCATCAGCTTTTAACACTTTATACCTGCAGAAAACTCAAACTCCTAAAGCTCTAAACCTGAGAATTTTACAGAATGGTCCTTTAAAAACTGTTACTTTGTGTATAAAATGGTATACGTTCTAAAGCAAATGCAATACGAATGCAGCTTTCCTTACTTGTCACATACAATGTAGAAATATGAAACAATACGATCACTTGGTGCCCTATACATGAATACATCCACCAGGTAAAAAGACATAGTTTTATGCTTGAACCCAGTTCCTTACAACTTGAACAATATGACATACAGCTCATTCCATTTCAGTGAATACCTGAAAGTTTATTTGGTCAGGGACAAAATGCCTCTATACCTTCCAATTTGATGGATGTGAAATTGAAATGTGTCTAAAGTTAAGAAAGCCAAAATATGAAACGGTGAACATAGGTTAAGTGAAGAGTTAAGTGTCACTCGTGCTTTTGGAACAAACCTTTGGAAATTGAATAGAATGTACAGTGTGGTCATTTCTTTTTTCCTCTTTGGTAATGTTTTTTAACAAAAAGGAGCACCAAAAACGTCATTTTCTTGGATTACAGAATGCGAATTGAGCAATAATTTCTTTACTTTCTATTCTTTTGCTTGGTCAGGTGAGTGAATTTGTCTGTTTGTCTTTTAAGCATTGTTCTCCTGGAAGTAGTGTGAAACACCATAACTTAAGCAATTATCACTTCCTTGTCAAACATTGCTGCTGTTTTTTAATGCTATTGTTTATACAGCCAGATTTGTCAGCTTGTTTTTTTGTGTATGGTAAGGTTGCTTTGATATAGTCTACATTTTAACAGTGAAGACTAAAGGGAAATTTTGGCTGCCTTAAATCTTTTGTGTTACCTTTAGAAATGAAGGGGTACCCTTTCTATGGTCCCAATTTACACCAAAAAAAAATCCTCAGCGAAGACTTGAATGGTTCGTGTGAGAATTTCCATTAACGATGTCTGACAATGTGACATATCTTGAGCCTGGTGGCTTTCATCTTGTTTCCTCCCTTCGGTCTGTTCTTGGTGTAACTTGGGTACCAGCACTGACACACCCATTCAATTCCTGTCGTTCTCCTCCCGAGAAAACGTAGGACTCTCATTTTATAACAGCTGTGTATAGCAATGATCAGACTGCCGTGTGGAGTGTTACGGACGCTTGTTTACTGGAATTATACGTTGCCAAACTAACTCCTGAACAACAAAGTCACGCCACACTTTCCTGTGATGTGTCGAGTGCAATGTGTCAGAGGTTCAGAATGTGTTAGAAAGTGTTAGAACACTTAATGAAAACAGTAAAAAAGGTAATACTTGAAACGTGGCTGTATTTGAACTTGACATTTCTAGAGTACTCTAATTATTGCTAATTAATGCTAATTATTTAACTGGCTTTTTAAAAAATCTCAAGCCAATAGATAAATACTAGCCAGTCACATTTTCTAGCAATCAATCAGACATGTACCAACAACAGCTTTTGACTGGCAATGAATTTAGGGCTATGATACATCATTAGAAAGTACCTGGTTTGGCAAAGGGGCAATTTAGCCTTATCTTAAATGGATTTCATTGCGTACTTCACACAACTCAACATTACTTTATGTTCATAAGCCTGTTACACGCAATAATGAAAACTAACATTTGCATTAGAGCTGGCCAGTAGTCATTTCTTACTCATACTTTTTCAGCACTATTTATAAAGGATGTGTGACATGGTGTGGAAAAAGGCTTTCTCTCAGCATATCTTTCATTAAAAATATGACCACACACCCATAAGGTTTTGACCTCTTCCCTGTAAGGACAGCTTTTTGAGTATCACTCGCACTGCATCACAAGTTTTGTCACGTTAAAAGCACTGGGGTGTTTAAGTCTCAACTGGCAGGGCCAGGGTAAACGCATTCAGAAACACTCAACTTTCCACGTGTAACAGGTGAACTCATTGGTCTTTCTATTCAGCCACTCAGTCCACAGAATCGGCGCTCTCACAAGTTTGTCCCCCCCGAAATGTTGTTTGTACAGTTCGTCTTTGTACAGGAGTGAATGTTGTGACTGTCTCCCTGTACTTTCCCAGTATTGTAATTTAAGAAAAATTTATTGGCATATGAAATCTGTAAATAACACAAATTAACCGAGTCTCTAAATATGTTATACATTTTTTGTACAGACCGAAACTGCATGTAACTGTAACTTATTGTTTGTCTTTAATGATGTATGCAGTTTCTTATACAAAGAAACCTTATTAAAATGTTTTTCAATATTTAAATGTTGTCTTGCCAGTCATTAAACACATACTCACACATACAGGAACAGAGAATGAAAAAATGACTAACGCATTCTTAATTAGGCCTGCATGTTTACTGTAGTGCCTGACAGGAAACTGTACGTTACATGTTTATTTCCCCTGGACACAAACACAGTGTATCATGGTCACTGTAGCAGAAGATGTTCCACACGGTGAGAGTTACTCGAGCAGAAAGCTGCCAGTTTTGCTCACATTCTGACGCAGTGTTAGCAGGAGGTCAGATGGCAAGGGGATGGGGATGGGGGGGGGGGGGGGGGGGGGGGGGGGGGGCAGCTTCCTGCTTCGGGGGCCCCCGCCGCCACTGGCTGCTCTCATTCAGACCGCAGTTGTTCCGCCGAGCCCCTCGGGCCGGATGATGTCGGCTCTGACGCCCGAGGCGGGGAGATGCAGGCGCAGCGTTACACCACATTGCGTAACCAAACAGATGCCCCCTAGCAAAGCCACACAGAGACGTGCAGCGCTGTGACGCAATGGTTAAAGAACAAGGGGGCTCATTACCAGGTTCAGGTCCCAGGAGCATTGCTGTTTGTTCTATGGAGCGAGGTACTCGATCTGAATCTTTTCAGTAAATACCCAGCTGTATGGTTACATAAGTTCAACGTGAGCAATGACAGACACCCTGGAGAAGGCCATCTGCTAAGCTAATAAATAGAAATGTAAATACATTTCACATCCAGTAGTGCACACCCTGTAACCCCCCCCCCCCCCCCCATGCAGGCTTCAAACCCTTGACCTTGTGGTTAGGCTCCCAAAAGTCATAACCAGTGCTTTGCACTCGTCAGTGTTCCTGTGAGGGAGAAGGGAACCCTGTCTCCTTCAGCGAGCGGCAGGCGGACGCTGTGTTGATAAACTGCAGTGGGGAGACAGACGTCGGAGCTTCCTGCAGACTGGCTGGTTGCGGTGGTGAGAGGGCAGAGGCTACACGGAATGCATTGGTGTGCCGCAGTACTTGTGCCACAGGTCAATGGCTTTGGTCACTATGGCGTCCGTATTCTCCTGTGGTATCTGAAAGACAAACGGCCAGTCAAAATTTGGAACACCATGATTACAACTGCATTGTCACAAAGCACATTATGTTATCCAGATCCAATTGGGCGAAAAACTGGAAAAAAAATATTACCTGACTCACGTAGTTACAGTCAAAACATCTATCAGCAAAAGGCCCCTGTCTGTCGATGAACTTTATGGTGAGCTGCTGATTTTGTTCGCAAGTTCACGCATCTCAGAGAGCCTGTGATGTAACGCTTGATCCAATCTAACCAAATATAAACAAGACCCCTAAAATGACAGATGCCATCCAGTCTGGTGATGAGACATTTTATAATGCTTCACACTTCGGGGAATCACCACAGCCAAAATAACTTGATTCTCTCAGGCCAAACAAGCCAAGCATGTGTTCACATGACGGGCCACATGACGGGCCACGGAGTCTCAGCGTCACTTCACTTTGTACTTTGGCACAAACGACCCTATCAGAATGCGAGTGTGCAATCAGATTGCACTGTATCAATAAATGGGCCTCAAGGAAGTGCACTGTGCTTACTGCAGGTTCTATCGATTCTATCGATGGAAGTATTTGCCTGGCAGATGCACTTTCCACAGTGACTTGCAGTGCTGGCATTTAATCTTCCAATGTTTTATGAACAAAGGTACACTTAAGACCAGAGGTGTGAGTGGGGTCCAGGGGCACTGTGCCGGCAGTGACCGTATCCTCAGCTCTCGCATGCCTGGATGCTGAAATCGAAGCACGAGGGAAGGAGGCGTAAATAACAGCAAGGCGCGATGGGCCGGATGTCATGACTCCTGATCTACGACCCCATAGTACGGCGCACCATTACCGCAAGCCTCGCACACATCGGCTTCGCTGCCGTTACCTGCATCTCTGGAACTCTGCCTGGGTAAAGGGCTTCCCCTGGGACGATCGCGTGCCTGAGGACAGTGAGGAACGAGGGCCTGAGCCTTCATTAAGCGCTGGGAGGGCTCCTGCGGCGGCACCTCGCGGCGTGCGAGCAGGTTGTAGTCGTGCGGATAATGACTAGCTAATGGATGGGGTGCTTACGAAATGCGCTGCCTCCTCACATTCGGGGTGCCTCTGGGGGGGTAGCGTCATACAGTTTAACTGCACATAATTCTGAAATAAATGCTTATTTCGCTTCCCTTTGACGCAAAAAAAAAAAAAAAAAAAACGGTCATCCAATACGGCCCATCCTCCGAGCGCTTAGAGCCAACAACGTCATCTCCGGTGCCACACTGCAGAGGGTTTTTTTTCCCTGGCTTTCACTGCAGGCTGACTGAAAGCTGATTACTCCCATTGGTTCTGCTTCTTTCTTTATTTCTCTTTTTCTCTATTTTCCCTCTTTCTTCCAGTTTGTCTTCCTTGCACACCTCTGGACAGCGGTGCCCGATTTCTCTCAGATTAGACACGGTTATTGGTCATAGCGCATAAACGTAAAATACATTCCATGGCCCCAAGTCCACGGCCAAGCGGAGGTGCAGTTTTCACACCTCTCACCTTTTAGTCTTTCATTTTATTTTTGAAAAGTTTACCAGCTGTGGGCTGTAAATGGGCAAAAACTACTTACCTCTGTGCCTAATACCGTCTCATAACATAACCTTTTCACATTCATTGCTCATTCGGCCTCACATTTAGCAAACTCATTGGTCCAAGGCTATGGCCATATTTTCCACTTTTCACAGCATGCACTCAGGCACTTGGATGTGCATTATTTAACTTTATCAGCATTTTATTAACTAATGCCATCCACATTTTTCCAACATTGCCTGAGTAAAGTACATCAAGATACTTTCTTAACATCTCTTTTGGCTTAACGTTGGCCAAATGCACAATAGTTTGATTTAAATAATTTACCACAAGAATGACAACAAAATAATCCTAAAATCACTCATTTTCTTTGTGGATATGCCATCAGTGATACTGAACCTCCTCCCTTCCTCAGTACTTTGTGGATACTAAAACTGCTGAGATAACCACAAATGTACATAATACAGGTGCTGTTGTCTTATCAGTAGATGTTTGATTACAAATGAATAGTGCTGGTGTCACAGGCTGATCTGCAGAGGCGGGTGAGCATACTCACGTTGCTCAGGAACTGCACAATGGCCTCTGGTCTGCTCATGCCCATCAGCATGATCTTGTAGCTCAGGAGAACCTCCACCGCAACAAACACCAGAATCTTGCAGGAGCCGCTGATCACCTTGTCCCAGACTCTGTAGTGAGGAAAATGGCATCCTTATCATAAGACAGGCATCACACTGACATGAGGATAGATTTTTTCAGCATATCATTATAAATGCATGGAATAGCCCCAGGATTCCAGGTATCCTTACAGAAGCAGAGACCCTATAAACATTCAAGATCAGGCACATTGTGAGGTTCTCTAGAAGATTTGTAGACTTCTGTGTCTATTTGTGCAAAACAGACTCTTCTCATTATTGACCTCTTTATATTCCTATGATACAACTGTCAAAGTTACACTTTCCGCTAGCGTGCTACAATGGTTAAAGGAAACAGTTTTACAAATAGTGCTTGTTACCAGAAGGTCAGAGGTTCAATTCCCAGAGAAGGGAATGCCTTTGTACCCTTATTATAAGGTACTCAGCCTTGATTGCTTTGGTAAGTATCCAGCTGTATGAGTTAGTTTACATTTTTTTTCCACATGTTACTGAGTCACCCAGGCTAAGGGCGCTCCAGCAATTTACCCAGCTCCTGCAACCTCATCAAACCGCATCAATCTGCAATTATTTTCAAGAGCGATGAAAATGCAACATCAAGCCAGCTGAACGCTGGCACTCCGGAGCATTGAATATTTCATGTTTCATACCCACATGAAGAGCAAGGCACAAGGCACAACGGGGCCGTTCTGCGCAACAGAAGAAATTCTCCGTGCCGCGGCGTGATTGATTGAGTCGATCAGACAATAAATCACGCTCATAAAAATTGATATTGTGATAATGGCTCTAATCTCACCTGTTCGGCGATCGTATTGATTCACGGCTGTCATGCATAATTAATAGGAGCGAACCGCAGAGCAGGAAGGCGGGGGCGCGAGCGGGGGGATTAACATGGAGGCAGAAATGATCATCTCCATCAGGAAGGGAACGCCGCACTCTTGACATTTCTTCCGCGTTTGTCAAGAGAAGCTAAACGGGACGTGGGATGGAAACCTCTGTATTGGAGACCCTACGACCAGAGCGATTCAACTGCAAATCATTCCTTACGCTGCGAATCCTTTACTCTTTGTATAATTGCCTCCATTTTTATGCAACTTGAGCACAGTGTCCAAAAAATAAACACGCAAAACGAAGCAAAAAATAATAAAGAAAAAATCATGTCATTAGTTCTTTAAATGCCATTTCGGGGGTATTAAATTAGAACAAAACTGCCACTTAGATAAACGGATGTACCGTTTTATATAACTGTCTATTTCCGGATTAAAAATGTCCAGCTGATACATTTCGCTGAGACGACTAGAAAATGGGACATTGTTCATAACCTGCAGGGGGGCTTGGCTGGAAAGACAGAAGCAGTGTTTCCTCTAAGAGTTCTCGGGTCTGTGTGCTTTTTCAAACTCCATCCTCATTTTGGTTGACTGCTGACATGCTTGTTTTTACTCTGATAAAGGGCAGGGTCCACCTCCTACACCTGTTACAAGTGTGGCCCTAAAACAGGATTTCCTTTGATTAATCTGGTTTAATCAGTAAGGAAATTGTCATTCACATACTGTAAGTGTTTGGTTTAATATCACATCCTTAACAGTAATAGTAGCTTTAAAATAATGAAAATAAGATCAGTTTGTTAATATTCTATTTTTACTATGTCCCGCTAAGCATCCACGTTTTATGCACATGAATACAGCATATAATAAAAACATGATTAACACTATTATCTGCAATGTAGGGCCCTGTAGTATGGTCTATAGTGATGTTTACCTTATTGATGATATACATTTACATTACATTTACATTTATTCATTTGGTAGATGCTTTCATCCAAAGCCACTTACAAGTGAGAGACAGTACAACACAAGCAAAAAACGATTAGGAGTAAACAATATTAGAAGCACTGCATGACCAGGTTTCAATGGTTGGCCAGGCATGGTACAAACTAGCTGGTAAATCTAACGAATACATTAAACCATTAGATTACTTTTTTTTTAGATTCTATTTTATAGTTCAGTAGGAGACAGTTTTGAGACATGACAAGTTCCTTATACGGACTGATACTGGTGCTGGCCAGAACGAAGTTTTAAAGTAAGCCTACCAGATTCAGTAAAGAGAAGAGAGAAGGTGTCTGCTGTCACCCTTTTGTGATGTACTCTGTCCTTGGCTTCCACTGATGCCTTACCTCTGCAGACTGGACTCTGGAAAGCAGCCGGCGAAGCACCTCCTAAACCACAGGTTGTAAGGCAGCTTGCTCAGGGCGCTGCAGGACTTGAGGTGGGCCAGGAGTCTGGCATCCTCCAGGCCCAAATAATACTCCAGGCTTTTGGGCTGAGCATCCAGAGCACAAAACACTGTCACCATCTCAGTTACACTACACAGGCTAATATAATAATTAGTGCGGACTAAATCAAATAACCCCCCCATTTCAGAGGTATGGGCAATGTGATGACTGCAGTGGCCCTGGAAACGTTTCAGACCTTCACTGGCAGTGCTCCTGCAGTAACAACATCATACCACTAACGGCACGAGAGAGAACGTACCATGTGAGGTATGGAGTCGCCAAACTTGTTGTTGAACTGGTTAACGAAGCACTTTATCAGCCAATAGCAGTCCACAGAGTCTTCTACTATCTCCTCCATAGCTTTTCCTATGGCCAGAAAATCTTCATCCTCGTCACCCTATAAATAACAATCAGAGGCGCATTCTCATTTGCATGAATTTAGCCAGAATCTAAAGCCAAGTTCTATTCACAGCAGTATGCACCAGGTTAATGTTTCTTCAAAAACTCTAACCATCAAAGGTTCAGAACTCTAGTCCTGGTGTGACAAAGGCTGCCTGGCCTTTCGTGATCTCAAAAATGAACAAATTTGATGTTTCGATGGCTCTTGTAAAACTGGAATTAAAAAGCTGACCACAAAATGCTGGGGCTTTTTAACTCTTGGGTGCTGGGAGTGATTGGAGCATATCCACTGCTGCCCACACAGTATAGACTACAGAGCAGTTGTGGGTGGGGGGTGGGGTGCACAGCTTCCTCACCGGGGGCAAGAGCTCCGAGCGCCGGGGCAGCTCCTGGGCCTCCAGCTGGAACATGCGCAGGTACACCTCCACCTGGGGCGTGGTGCCGTGTATGAAGCGCATCACCTGCAGGGCCTCCAGCACGTCCTCGTACTGCTCCCTGCGGTAGCCCGCCACCAGGGTGTGGGAGTCGCTGTGAGGGGGAAGGATGCCTGAGCACAGAGACGGACAGTCCAGCGTCAGCATCTGTGACATCAGCAACCCACCACACACAGGGAACGATCCTGTGGTCTCAGTGGGAGAAGGGTCCTTCGCCTTCTGTGACCAGATGCGGCCAGTCTAATTAATGTGCAACCTTATTTGAGTAGAAGTCAAAAGCCTAGACAACCATGTGACTGTTAAACTCTTTGTTGGCTGCATGTGACTACTGAATACTGAAAAAAGTACTGGGAGTGAATCATTCCTACTGGATGCTGTGCTGAGCATCCTACAATGAATCAACTTTCTTTGCTTGTGATGCTTTGCATATGAAGATGTAAACAGAGACATCCATTTAAAAAGTGGCATACATCAAATTTTCAAGATTACACGTTAAGTCTTACATCACTAATCTTCCAGTAATAACTTTAGTAATCTTCTAGTAATACGCTGTCCAAATAAATCACTCGGAAATTTTAAGACAGAACTGACAGTGAAATCTCACTAAATCTACTCCATTCGTTTTCATTCTGAAATGGGTAAAAAAATATATATAATACATAAATATATGAACTCTATAAACTGCTCCTCAGAGTTTCAAGGAGCTTAAGGGCCCTGTGGATTACAGGAGACAGTCCATCTCCTCAGCCGGCAATGCTGATGCCTCCAGAAAAGAGAAGTTCAGAGGAACCTCATATCAGAGAGGGAGGAAATAATTAAAGCCAATTATTGCTGACGACAGCCGGAGAGACTCGAGTCGGACAGGCGTGAAATTATTGCAGATTCTCTGCTGGCTCCAGGCTCCGGCATCCCAATCGCTCACAAGCCTATTCCCATGTGACCGCTCTCATGTGACAGCTCACCGAGGTCAGTCCTGTCTGTAAAGAGGGGGGGTGCTACTTCAGAAAAGGGGAAATTTAACTTGGGCCCCAGAAGGACGCTCTCTAAAACCATGGATATTCTCTGAGCTTTGTTGGACACCATCACTGAATCGAGAAATTCTCCTTCAAAATGACCACTATACTAAAATTACCATATGTTCATGAATCACAGTATCTGCAACATAAATAATCTGGAAAAAGACTGGGCACCTTGCAGGTAAAAGGTGAATTCAGCTTCAGTTGTTCACTTAGTTTCATATGCATTTTTGACAGATTGTTATCTGATTCGACAATAAATATGTGTAAACATACTGGTTGTCAGCAAATTTTACTGAAATGTCATGGACAACTGTGTCAACATGAGACACTTATTTAACATTTAAGATCCAAGGCAACTAAAGTGGGTAGGCTTAAAATGCTGGCTTGCTAGTCATTACAGAAGTTGGAAAACAAATATATGGTGGTAGAGCCTTTTTACACA